>NW_013670031.1:0-2112 GCF_000517525.1 Limulus polyphemus
CCCTCGTGTAGCTTTGCGCGAAATTCAAAACAATTAACCTTATCTCCCCTCGGTGGATCATAAGTAAGTTTACGGACTCACAAAGCTAAAATCGGGGGTTCAATTCCACGCGGTAGACACAGTAAATAGCTCAATGTGGCTTTGCTCTCAAACAAACGACCTAACCTTATTGTATCTATATTAAAATCTTGAAAATATTTCGATCGGTTAGTAAATAACTTATTATAATAAACAAGTTTTGTTTGTGGCTTCCCTTACTAAAGGAAGTTTAACGTAAATAAATTTGGTTACAAGCGTGAATTATATTCCAGCATTACGAACCAGTGACCAGGTACAACCTACTCGTAACTTCGTAGCCCTCACTGCTAATGCCCTCTGGCGTAATGTGCATTCAAGTAAAATATTTTGAACAAATCGATACGTATCTGTAGTTCCCCATTTGTTTCAAGATCGATCTGGTGACGTGTACAGAAAACTAATGGCATCTAATATATGTGATTCCATAAATTTATTTTATTAACTGACTGTCAGAAACCTTGTTACTTTAAGAGTCTGATTTACTTGCGGGGTCTTCTGATAAGAATGTAGAATTACGATAATTAAAAAAGGAAATTGTAACCTAGAAATATATCCGTTATATGTGTTTTGTTGTTAAGCACAAAGCTATACAATGGACTATTTGTGCTTTGCCCACCTCAGGTACTGAAACCCGATTTTTAGCTTTAACAGCTTTCAGACTTACTGTTGAACCACAGTGAGGCCAAATATCATAAGTACGGTAGTAATTATAATAGGAATGGATCAGATGTGTAACACAAATTAAAATATCAAACACACTGCAAACAGTTTTTATTCGTAACAAGCAAAACTAATTAATGAAGTGTAATTGAAACAAACTCTTGAGAAATACTGACTGGTCGTTTGCCCCGAAGCCAACTCTAAGTAATGTAGAAAGAATAAGAAAGTGTTGTGCTTTTTAGAATAAATAAATAAATGTACTGATGTAATCGCGCGGTAAACGCACGTGGTTGATTTCCTGACCCAGAAACCTGCTAGGCCATGGAAAATTGTCACCACCTTAATGACGCAATAACAAATGCCGGTATTTCATTTTTGAAAGAACTAAACTAAAAACTTGGCGATTTCCTCAGTCTAAATCTAACAGGAAGATTTACGAAAGTAGATGAAACATTTAATTTTTTTTGTGTATGTGTGTTTAACGCTTCTACTGCCAACAAGTGAAACAACAATCGACCTTGGGCTTCTTTAGGCTAGACCGGTAAGGCGGATGCAAGAAAAAGAAAGGATAATTTAAACAGGTAGATCTCCGGGTTGCAAACACGATTTACTCGACCGCCGTTGTTCTGGAGCACCATTAATTATGACCTACATTGAAGAACAGGCATTTTTTCACGTAAGTATAGCACGTCTCGGTAAGGAAGCGCTGAAATACTAACAATAAAAATTCAACACTTCTACGTGCACATCACTGTCCCTTTCGTAACCCATATGCGTTTTCTACATGTGTGCACACAAGCTGTGTTCGTTTTGCCATTAATAATCAATGCTAAATGAACATTTACACTTTTATTAGTGTCATTAAAATCACGTCTAAACGGACACTTCTGTTGTTCATATAAATGTTTCTAGATATTTATTTTTTCATAACAGTAACAGCATATGCAATTTTTTAAGGTGTGTTTATAAGGATTAGAAACTATTTTTAAATGTTTGTGAGGATTCAGTGTTTTTGAGGTAACTATTGTAACGAATTTGTTGTTATGTATTTATTTTAATATGAACGCTGATTAGATTAACTTTGTATTTAAAAAACATGCCTAGCTTATAGTGTTAGAAATGTATTACGAAACTCCCGCCTATTCTCTAAAGTTGTAGAAGATTCTTGAAAATAAGAATCAACAATATATTTCTATAAGTAAACGTTCAAATATAGCTCAGTATTGTTATGTAGTCTGAATTTTCTAGAAAACCTTCCCACGCTTATAGATACAACCAACGCGCCGAGCCAAAGAGAGTGTCTATTAGTAGTTCGCTATAATCGGTGTGTTATAAACTTCGAAAGCTATAACTGATTTTTATGACGTTTATCAA
>NW_013670031.1:2488-15396 GCF_000517525.1 Limulus polyphemus
ATTTCGAACATTACAAATCGTTTAATTTCCGTGGATTCTCCTCGGACATTAGTATTTTTACGAAAACATTACCAACTTCAACGGTGGAAAACATAGTGTGTGTGGCCAAGGACAAAGCTAGCTAGCTTCCCGGCGAATAGTATCTACATCGACTTGAAATTAACTCGCTCACTGTAAACTCTCGATAAGATATCAAGGGAGTTCTAAACTAGAAAGAAGATTTCATATTGTTTGTAAGTTTGTGAAACTTTTGTTTGTAAATCTTTGTTTGTAATCACTATTTGTAATAATTGTTATGGTTAATTGTACTGTTGTGTGTATATTCAAACGTATTTGTGTTAAAAAAGAAAACGGTGTGTATCAATCTTGTGGGCAAATATCGTAAATTGACTGATATATCGGCGTATATTTAAATACTAAATCCAAAATACAATTTAATTACTAAATTTAAATTATCAGTTAACTCGGCTTCAGACCATTTAAAATTTTAATACGTAACGTAACACTATACAGTCAATAACTTGTTACCCAGTAGTTTTAACAACAGTTCTGAGCCGGGTGTGGCCTAGTGGCTAAATTGTTCGAAGCGTGAATCAGAGCGTTCATGGTTCGCGGCTCGAACAACAAAAAACGCACTCCGTATTTTGGAAACGTGTGTGTGTGACGGTTTGATACCATTATCCTGTCAGACAAGAGTATTCCAAGAGTTGGCGGTGCGTGCTGTTGACTAGCTACCTTCTCACTAGTCTATCAATTCAAAATTAAGGACAGCAATGCATAAATAACTATTTGTGTGGCTTTGCGCAAAATTTCAGAAATAATCTAACATCTGGTCTTGAAGGGGTTACAAAAACTTTCGTATGTAAAATTAAGTAAATCGACAAATGTAACACGAGCAGTACTACTATCATTTGATAATGATATTGCTAAAATTAAGTAATTTTCCATTAATGGCATCAGAGAACTGTGAAACTCGAAAACCTGTGATCCACGTGGAAAAATACCAGAGAACATTCAGAAATATAAATAATAAAGAAAACATTTTAGTTAACTAAATTATATAGAAGGAAACAGCTAGACGCTTAGTGTTCTGGAAATTTAAAGTAGGTACTTCTTATTGCTGCTGCGTGTGATAAGACTATAGGAGTCAAATGAACAAGGAAATATGAATGTATTTTCAATGTTAATGATAATGAAGTGTGACAAAGAGAGCTCCAGGAGATGGGTATGAATTACTTCTTTAGTGATTCTTAAGATCTGAGGTTCCTAGAAGATAAAATATCAATCATTTTATCTCAAATATAAAAGATATAATGAGTATTTTTCATTGCGAACAAGCTTTAAGTTTAGTTAGGAATTACATTAACAAATTAAACACGTATACTCATAGATTAATTGTAGAACAATTTTTATGTTGTTTAAAGGATCACAGTTCCTATGCTAACCCATAAACAAAGTGACTATGCAACTTTGTATTTCTGAGAAATCAGACTACACTAATAAAAATACGTCTCGTGTTGAGCTGTAAATTTATAGACTAGAAGCTGACTGAGCCCTGCTAAGAGATCCCAACTCAAAACAACTCAAGGACATCACTTTATTTCAAATATTATTTATGGAAAGGAAGATAATTATGCTAACATATAATGTTTCCGGTCGTCAAAACAACTAAAATAAAATTGAAACGTAAAAGGATTATGAATACGAGGAAATATATTTTAGGAGTTTTCTGTAGTAAAAAGAATGTAAAATGTTAATGATAGCACTTTTTTTTTTTACCAGAAGAAAACAAATTATTAAAGTGTTCGTAGAAAAAAAAATCATCAATAAAAATTAAGGCAAACAAGATTACATGGTAATAGTTATTACATTTGACGTTTGAAATGACCAGTGACATAAACAAGTAGAACTTTTCTAACATATAAATTCACCAATGGTCACTTTTTTGTTTTTTTTTAAGTTGACGGCCAAAAGAAACTGTAACATGCTGATATTTAATTTGAGCACTAGTCACCCCAAACATGATTCCGTTGACATTTGAAATGACTATTTTCAGGAGATACTGAAGTTTTCTTGTAGTTAAGGAAGCTTATGGTGATAAGAAGAAAACATCTGTGGATATTTCAAATGATAAGTCAGGGATTTGGGATCAGCAGTCACAATAAGCTGGATCTGCTAGGATTTGAGATGGCCAGTGATCATAAGAAGTAAAACGCTGTTGACATTTGATGTGACCAGTGGTTATAAGAAGTAAGAAGCTATTAACATTTGAAATGATTAGTGATCATCATGAACCACGATAGTGGTTCATAATATGGATCGCAAGGAATTGCACAAAACACTATTAGAACATTTGGGCAAAAAGCACCTTAAACAGTAAAGATTATTGGTAAAACCAATAATAGATGACTGTAACGTGTAGATACTCAATGCCCACAGTAGGTATCGATACCCGATTTGTAGCGTTACAAACCCACAGATTTAACACTGAGTAACCATTTTATTTATGTTCAATCGTTTTTAGATTTCTCTTATTAACTTTTTTTACAAAAAAAATTTAAAAGATCAATTTTGAACTTGTAACGTACAGAATTCAAGTGTTATCTTACATTAAGCTATTCCATAAATTTTGGAAGTTATAAGGTGATTTTTGCACTATTTTGAAATGATATTATCTCTTGTTTGTTCTTCGAAATATTGCATGAGTACCAGTGTAGGATAAAATCCTGTAGTTAGACGCCAGAAGCGAAACGTGACAAATAGTCACTAATGTAATATGGTTATTTCAAAAGTTCACAGTTCTCATGAGTTTACTTTTGTGATCTATGTGCAATAGGCGTCACGAGATTTCTAAAACAGTTTTTGGTCCTTTCCTTAGGCCTCTCGTGAGCCTCTTGACCTTGGAAATATCTGCCCCAGTCTAGAAGCAGCTTCACTCTCTAATTGTAGAAGTGTATTCATTAGAATAACCCGTACAGCACGAATTTCTTCTGCTACCCCCGCAAGCACTGAATACTGAAAAGCAGCAATGAATTTCTAGGAAACGTTTTTCAATAACATAACTTTCTAATATCGCTGTCAGTTGTAAACTTTCCTCATCCATATTACGGACAAAATAAGTTTAGTTTATACCATCCACCTGTGCATAAAAGTTTCAAACTTTATATTATACAACTTGTTAAGAAATGCATAAAACATACAGCTGGAGTTAGTAAGTTACTAGTTTCGTTTTACGTTTACTCACTGATTATAAGTATTATTTTATTACAAATTACAGCTTTTACAGTAAGGAAGAATATTTCTAAAATGGGTACGATGTTTCGATCACTGAACAGAATAATTGCACCAGTGATCGAAACGTTCTACCTGTTTTAAAAATATTCTTCCTCACTGTAAAAGCTGTAGCTTGTAATAAAATAATGAGTTAGTGAGTGTTTCTCAGACAAGAGCCATGAGTTAAAACAAGGAATAAAGTTAGCTGTAGGCTCAAAACGAAAGGAACAGACTAAATAAAAAAACTAAATCATATCAATCTAAATAAAAATTTTATTAAAAATTCGGATTTTTTTGGTCTTAGACAAAAAAAAAACTTATTTTATTACATCGTTATTAAAATCAGATTTACATCTCTTGCACATTTCTGAAAGATTAGCCATAAGTGACCAAAATAAATCAGTTACATGTCGAGTAACGTTTATGACAATAAGTAAAAACGCAACGGTAGAAACACTTTCTCCTAACAAACTGCCCCCCCCCCCAGTAGCACAGCGGTATGTCTGTGACTTACAACGCTAGAATCCGGGTTTCGATACCTGTGTTGGGCAGAGCGCAGATAGCCCATTGTGTAGCTTTGTGTTTAATTACAAACAAATAAACCCAACAAACTGATATTCACGACTTCTACAAAGAAGTTAATGTAAGAAATATTAAGCCATATATGATGGCTGTAGGTTAATATGTCCAATCCACATTTAATACAAATTATAACCATTAGCGAACAGCACCGCTCGAGATGTTTAAAATGACAACTACCATAAGAAAGTGACAAAAAAAATGTCATACAATTACTTAATACCACATTTCAGTAGGAATTTCTTCCTTCATTTCGACCGTAGTCCAATCGAATTAGAGGTCAAACGGAAATTTTGTAAACCAAGAATTTTTACACACGGCTGGCTAGCCCAATCACCAACCATATAGGTCGAACGCCTTAACCACCAGGCCTAGCCAGGCCTTTCAATTCAATTAGTATATAAAAATTGAGCGCCGTTTAAGTGTTGACTCAGAAAAAGTCCCTCAGAGCTCTCGTCGTTATTTTATCACATATGTACACCGTCTACAGAAACAAGAAAATATACAATGTCCTTCTTCTGAACGTTGCAGTGTCAATAAAAAAAAAGGAAATGTTAAATAAAAATACGATACGTTTGTAAACTTTTGCATGATTGTTTTTCGATTATCTTCATTCCAGGCAACATCAGTGGTCTGCCCTTTAGGGGGGGGGGACCTTGAAGCCAAACAAGAAGATAGAAATACTCTCCAGTTCAAAATACACCTCCCAGAATGCATGTGAAATAGCTTGATAAATTTTGTTGTTTGTCAGAAGCAATGTGACAGCACATTCACAAGCGCAGCAAAGTATTAAGTTTTAATCGGTAAAAAAACAACACTCAGTCAGTAATACAAGATGATTGGTCATTGTGCAGACAAACACACGTACATCTATATACAAAATGTTTTGCATTTATAATGCTCATCCAAAGTCAACAAGGCAAAATAACAAATTACAATTTATTTTATTAATAAAACGAATCTCTGTTTCATACTAATATTCTTGACATCTCGAATTATTTATTGTGTGAATGAACACCAAGTCATCTGTTATTATTGTGATTTTTTAGTTGTTTCTGTTTGTGTCTTTTTTCACATGCTTGTTTTTTGTTTTCTAAAAATGATCTAATTAGAATAATCGATAAATGTATATCGTAACTGGGAAATTTTACAAACATCAAATTGAAGTGTAAAGTTTATAATAATCGTTTAACACTAGGTTCAACTATTGAAGTGTAAAAGTGTATGATAATCGTTTAACACTAGGTTCAACTATTGAAGTGTAAAAGTGTGTGATAATCGTTTAACACTAGGTTCAACTATTGAAGTGTAAAAGTGTATGATAATCGTTTAACACTAGGTTCAACTATTGAAGTGTAAAAGTGTGTGATAATCGTTTAACACTAGGTTCAACTATTGAAGTGTAAAAGTGTATGATAATCGTTTAACACTAGGTTCAACTATTGAAGTGTAAAAGTGTATGATAATCGTTTAACACTAGGTTCAACTATAGTAGTGTAAAAGTGTATGATAATCATTTAACACTAAGTTCAACTATTGAAGTGTAAAAGTGTGTGATAATAGTTTAACACTAGGTTCAACTATTGAAGTGTAAAAGTGTATGATAATGTTACACTAGGTTCAACAATAGTAGTGTAAAAGTGTATGATAATCGTTTAACACTAGGTTCAACTATAGTAGTGTAAAAGTGTATGATAATCGTTTAACACTAGGTTCAACTATAGTAGTGTAAAAGTGTATGATAATCGTTTAACACTAGGTTCAACTATTGAAGTGGGATTTTATAAACGGCCTTTTAGTTGTTTTAAAGAAGCTTTAATTTTATCAACTTTCTAAGTATCCTTTTTTTTATGCATAACAGACGAATCTAATATAGTTGAAAGTTAGATATTTTTGTTTGATGGAGACTTGTGAATCAAAAGATGATCTCTGTAGAATTATAAATTAAAAATATGGGGACTGATAACAGCATATATTAGCAATATTATGAAGCAGTGGAATTATTTCACAGTATCTTTAGTTAATTTAGTGTATACTTTTGGTAACCATGCTATGACTGAATCAAACGATTAATATCAACACTGCATATGTGGATTGTGTAAAACTGCTCACAATTTATAAACACAGACACGGTTAACATGAATATTTAGATGACTGTGGTTAGACACTAGATTAAGTTTGAGCGCTAGTCAAAGCAAAGGCTATTTACCTTCCAATTGTGGTGTCCTGTCACCCACGTTTGTCAGTACGCAGTCTAGGTAGCGTTGCACCGTCCCATAGGGAGTTAACCAATCGACAACAATCACTGCTATTTTGTGATATATGTTATTCAAATATTTATAAATTAGTTTATTTTGAATTTATATATTTATCTATTATTGTTATGCATTTTATTTTACCCCAAGTTCTCAATGCTAATAAGAAAGTACTGCGCTTTGAATATAAAAATGTGGAGATCAAGGATGCGTTTTGTTGTTTCAATTGAAAATTCGGTTACACTTTCGGTCGTGACGTAGGGCGTTTTCGCGTTCTCATACGGCTGTTTTGACTAATGATCCGGAAATCAAAATCTAGTACCAGAATCGGCTACGGGGTCCACACCTAAGTTCCAGAAAGTGGAAAAGATAAACATCTACGTGCTCTACGACTTACTTTTTCATTAAAAGTAAAGACTTGCATGATACACGATACATATATCACTATAAATAACAATATTTGGGATAATGTGTCGTGCATTTGATTGGTCGTATAATCATTCTTACGATTAAAATATAAACATACCCATTTCAGTGACAGACCTCTTTGCAGCCATGGCCAATGTGATGGCGAACTGTTTATGTTGTTTTTAGTTGTTTGTTTAACGTTTAAGATTAAAGGTAGCAGACTAACGGTAGAAACCATGAAAGAGCATTATTTACCCGTGTAACAACCATATTGGCTCTCCTTATTATCATTATCAAATGATATTTGAAAATTATTGATTATGCTTACTTCTAGGCAACCCTCTATTTTAATTATATAAATTCATGCTACTGCAGTTGTTTGTCTGTGTTGTGTGATATACTGAAGCTATGATACTGCAGTTGTTTGTTTGTGTTGTGTGAAATGCTGAAGCTATAATACTGCAATTTGTGTCTGTGTTGTGTGACATACTGAAGCTATGATACTGCAGTTGTTTGTCTGTGTTGTATGACATACTGAAGCTATGATACTGCAATTGTTTGTCTGTGTTGTGTGACATACTGAAGCTATGATACTGCAGTTGTTTGTCTGTGTTGTATGACATACTCAAGCTATGATACTGCAGTTGTTTGTCTGTGTTGTGTGACATACTGAAGCTATAATACTGCAATTTGTGTCTGTGTTGTGTGACATACTGAAGCTATGATACTGCAATTGTTTGTCTGTTTTGTGGTGTGATATGCTAAAGCTATAATACTGCAATTGTTTGTCTGTGTTATGTGATATATACTAAACCTAATGGAAAGGCTTTCATTCACATTTCTTTCTGCAAATGTGTTAATAGCATTGTCTTCCATCTTTTGGTCGTCATCACTGTGTGTTTTCGTGGTCGACCACAAACATGCTACTGATAAAGTTTAGTCATAAACACAACTCTTGTTCAAAAGTGCCAAAAACGCACCGCAATTAAAAAGAATGTTATAATTTTTAAGTACAGAGAACAAAATCTATAAAGGTTTAACTAATTAAGCCAGATGCTTCTTACCTTTTTAATATAAGAAAAAATTTATACAATAATGTCTTTTTCTGAACAGTAATAGGGCCAAACATTGTTCTCCCATTTTATCATTTTACTTCCGCGATGCATAACACTGAAAAGTATTTATGTCAGCTCGTTGTTTTTATGTAAATGTCACAAATTTATCAAACCTGTATTAAAAAACTATGATATTAACTTATATTCAAAGAGTGAAACATACCCGAAACATTATTATAGTTTTATCAACTTTCAGAATGCACAAACTTTTTAAAGTTAGTTTTATTTGAAGAAAGAATGTTGACATATATATATATATATATGTAGTTCTTGATGAAAATAAAACAACATGTTTGTAAAAGTTACACACATTTGCCAATAATTTTAACTATTAACCTACGTTTATTCCAGTCACTAAAGGTTTTGTAATACGAAATTCAAATCGTCATACAGTCTTGGCCAAAATATTTGCATATTTTGTAACAAATAACATAATTATTATTAAGATGGAATAGAAATACACCTAGGGCTGTCAAACTGAGAAATGCATGTTATATTAAACATCTACATATATAATTTGTATAATGAGACAGGTTCTACAAACATCATGAGCGATTTGTTAGAACAGCAAACAATTTTATCAGACACCTGTAGAAAGAAGTGTAATTCATCATTTCTCCTATCACAAAAAACCTTACCAAACATATATAATGATAAAATATCGTCTAAAGGCGACATTACATGCTATCGATGAGGTTATTGATGTAATCCACCGTGATTTCATCCCAACTTGTCACTAGAAGGCGCTGCAACTCAGCTATAGTACCTGGTTTAGGGCTGTGGTTAACAATTTTCTTGCTCAATTCTACCCAACAGTTCTCAATGGAATTACAATCTGGAGACTTTTCCTACCAAGACAATTTTGTAACGTCCTTCTGGCGAAGAGATAATCATATTGATGTGTACTGTGGGCAGTAGCATTGTCATCCAAGAACACAAGGTCATTGCTAAACTTTGCCCTAGCATATGGTAGAAATATCGTCTCCATTTGATGACTGTAAGAGGCACCATTGACGTTTCCTTGGAGGATATGTAGAGCAGTTTTTTCGCCATGATGAAAAGCTGCCCAAACATGTACTGCACCACCTCCTATGTGTTCCCTGTGGGAAAGAAAGTCTTCCGTCCTCTGTTCTCCAGGCAAACAACGAACACGAATCCTACTATCAGCTTTAACAAGCCGGAAACAGGACTGATCTGAAAAGTTGACCTGTTAGTTGGCATGCTGTCTTGCCCAAGTTTTCAGATAGCTTCAGTGGCGTAATGATTGTGTCTGGCGCCTGAGGGCAAAATATAATCCCTCCCCCAAAAACAAACATCCCAGCTCCACCCGCCCTTTGCACTTTTACTTTCTAGCTTCGAACCTTACATGGCAATCCTTCCTACCATGGTACTGTATCTCACCATATTGCCATGACTATCTGGTCTTTATTAACAAACAAGAGAACAATGAAGAGTCATGGACTGAGTTACGAAAATAAGTTAATGTTACTTGCCGGTAAAAAATTAAAGCACTAACAAACACTCTTCCAACTTGAATACGTGCACGTACCACGTGACTGATTCAGTTGACCCTTGCATGGCTGCCAAACGTGTGGAATTTATGGTTTATTCTTTATGAATTTGAATCATTACCTAATTAAGATCTCTGGTTTGTATAGCAATATGTTACATATTATTCTTTATATTAATATAACAATTCACTGCAACTCTGGCCCGGCATGGCCAGGTGATTAGTGCGCTCGACTCGCAATCTGAGGGTCGCGGGTTCGAATCCCGTCACACCAAACATGCTCGCCCTTTCAGCCGTGGGGGCGTTATAATGTGACGGCCAATCCCACTATTCGTTGGTAAAAGCGTATCCCAAGAGTTGGCGATGGGTGGTGATGACTAGCTGTCTTCTCTCTAGTCTTACACTGCTAAATTAGGGACGGCTAGCGCAGATAGCCCTCGTGTAGCTTTGCGCGAAATTCAAAAAACAAACAAATAAACAAACACTACAACTCTCCTGATTAGTATTATTATAAGACGAATAAATCTGAGATAGAACTATTTGAGCCGCCAAAAATCCCTCAACATCTTGAATACTACGGCCTCAGATTGTCAAGTGTTCACAAAATTGCTAAATGTCCTATCAACTATGAGATGTTAGCGTATTTTAATCAATCTAACACTGAAAACCAAAGGATTTCCCTCGGCATGATATTTCTAATGATATACTAATATTTGATGTCAAGCCTAACATAAACATTTTAATGACCTTTATTCTTATGGGAACAGCTAAATTCTGGGTAAATTCCGGTGCCTGGGGGCAAATGCCCTCTCCTGCACATCCCTCACTACGCCACTGGATAGCCCTTCTTGCAAAATTACCTTGTTTTGTCAGTCTCCTATTCACTGTTCTTCTGGATATCCTGGAATGAATGTGTTCATGCCATTTCTATCATAAGGTATTAAAAGGTTTCTTTCGACCTTGACGTGTTAACCTGATCAAAACACGGCTATTTCGGGCTTAAGTTTCTCGGCATCTACCAGTATACTTTCGTGGAACAACGTTTCCTGTAGTGTGATGGCATTTCTAGATTGAAAATACTGTACAATAGATGTACCTTACTGTTCGGGCAATGTCCGTTTGCTTCATACCATTTCTGGACAGTCGAACAACTTGATAGCCCATAACTTCTGGCACGTCACAAGACATGATTCTACACCAAGTACAGAGAAATTGTCTGAACAAAGCGTTAATCTGTTTCAAGACGATTTTACCAAAAGCACACCCTATTATAAAGAAGAAAAAAGATGCGTACGTGTGTTTGACGAACAAATGCTCAAAACAACTTATATAGACCGGAATAACAACTCGTACATGTTTGTCCGATCATACGCTGCCTTCTCTGTTACTATTCGGGCATTTACTCAATTACTACTCTATGCATGTAGAGAATAACATCAATATAGAACATTATGCAAACATTTTGGTCAAGACTATATTAGAATAGATTTTTCTTAATTTTTAATATTTTAAGTCTTCCTTTAAAGATACCTTTAAAAATCCTTCTTTCGATGTTTCAAATATCATTCCAATATAAGAATATAAAACCTCTATGTATATAATACGGATATTAAAATAAATGTTGATTTTAAATGTTGTGGTTACGATCTCGATTTTAGGATACATGCAAAATAGAAGTCTAATATCTCACAAAGAAGAAAAAATAATAACAAATAAAGTATGCAAACTGCACATCTGATAACTTCAGCATCGAAGCTGTCCCTTGCACTTAAATTGTATGAATGTAATTGATATTTGAATACTTAACGCCTTATGAACATATATTCAATGATATATATAATTTTATGGATTAAGGCTAATACTGCTGGAATTGCTGGGATCGACGTCACCCTCACAACGAGTTGTGATTTTGTAACTCTCTAACTGGCTTATATTATAAATCGTAATTTGGACGCTTAGTATAGTGCTTATGATTATTTGTTAGCTATACTATAATATTATCTTACACTTAATTTCAGAAACCTTTGTATTTTACCTAAAAAGTACTGAATTATCTGATTAAATTATATTCTAATTCAAATTATTATTATTTTAATAAAACTGTTTGGCTTGCTTATATTAAACGATTATTCATATTTCACCTAGTAAAACAACTAAAGTAATATAAGATTTATTTACAGATATTTAAAGAAGTTAAGTATGAGTTGTGATGCCACGTATTTAGATCAACGCTGCCAGACGTCTTTATTGTGTAGACAACTGTATACGAAGTAAGATTTAACTTTCTTGGCTTAATCTTTGTGGAGCGACTTTTTTTTCTTTAAAATTCCATTTTATTGTTTGTGTTTGTAGGATCAAGAGTTCAGAATGAATGCTGCTGCTGGTAAATAGTTGTTTTGAAGACAACCAAGCGCTTTTGCATGACGGAGGTTATCGGATAAGTGTATGGGGTCACATGTGACTAACGTGTTCCGTTTTCAACCCACAAGCATTACTCTTTAGCTTAATAAAAGTTCGCAGATTTGGTCGAGTATAAACGTTTATGTAGGATAACAAATGAATATGTCAACTGTTTCTATGCCCTTTACATTAATCATTTTTAAGTCGAGTTTCTCTGATCAATGCTTCTACTTGCAAGTGGATTCTAAACCTTTTTTTTTATTTTTCCCATTTCCACAGTGATTCTACTGTTTTCTATCTTACATTTTTAAACACCGAACGCAAGCAAAACAATGACACCATTAGCTTGAATATTCGTGACAAAATCTCATTAGACTGTAGATGGTTATTTCTATATTTTTCTTAATTAATCTGTTATGAATTTTAAATATTGGCATGGGAAAATAACATTTTGAACCAAGTTTTGTCTTCCACATTTAGCTGCTCAGAGGGCCTTGTGTTCAACACCAGAACTCATCATTTAGGTTGGACACTATTTCATATGCATACTCTAATTTGATGGACTAGTTAAGAGCAACAGTTCCGGCTTTAGCTACTGTGGAGATCTTAGGTAAGATAGCAAGCGCGCAGTGCGGGGCCTCTCATAGTATTCGGCAAAAAAAATTTGATGGAAATTGTATAACATATGTTCACGAACAAGTCAAAAAACAAATCTGATGGAAATTGTATAACATATGTTCGCTAACGAGTCAAAAAACAAATATGATGGAAATTGTATAACATATGTTCACGAAAGATTTAAAAAACAAATCTGATGGAAATTGTATAACATATGTTCGCTAACGAGTCAAAAAACAAATCTGATGGAAATTGTATATGTTCACTAACGAGTCAAAAGCAAATCTGATGGAAATTGTATAACATATGTTCACGAACGAGTCAAAAAACAAATCTGATGGAAATTGTATAACATATGTTTACGAACGAATCAAAAAACAAATATGATGGAAATTGTATAACATATGTTCACGAACGATTTAAAAACAAATCTGATGGAAATTTTATATGTTCACTAACGAGTCAAAAGCAAATCTAATGGAAATTGTATAACATATGTTCACTAACGAGTCAAAAAACAAATCTGATGGAAATTGTATAACATATGTTCACTAATGAGTCAAAAAGCAAATCTGATGGGAATTGTATAACATATGTTTACTAATGAGTCAAAAAACAAATCTGATGGAAATTGTATAACATATGTTCACTAACGAGTCAAAAAACAAATCTGATGGAAATTGTATAACATATGTTCGCTAACGAGTCAAAAAACAAATCTGATGGAAATTGTATAACATATGTTCACTA
>NW_013670031.1:16355-20890 GCF_000517525.1 Limulus polyphemus
CAACGAACACATTTAAAACAACTATACTTCAGAATATATCTAGAAAATAGCTGATAAAAATGTAACGTTTCGCGATCAACATTATCACACCAGGTGTTTATCAATGAAAATGTGAAATATTGAAATTAGTGAAAATTCGCTGGAGAAAATGTGATACACAATTTTTACATGTAACTAGAACGCTCTAAGACATTATTGGGTACAAAATTTGCCCTATATCTGTAAATCAGATTGAAAAGAAGTTAAAAAATCTTAGGTCAGATATGTAAAAAACCCTGAATTTATGAGAGAACAGCTGAAACGAGATGTAGCAACTGACTAGAAACATGCAGGGGTGGAACTAAAAGAATCAACTGTAGGGTGGACCTTAAAGAACCTGGAGCTAATTTTCTTTTGTGTTTAAATTTCGTATTCTCGTTCTTTGTCCTAGAAAAACTAAAATGGAAATTTCACCGTGCAATACTTGCTGCAAGCTTTAAATGGTCTAATTTCAAGTGTTCTTCTAAACGGGGTCGAGATGCATTTTTATTTCTGATTACTTCAAATCATCTCATGCTTTGCAAACATGTAAGGCAGCTTTGTAAACCAGAATGATAATAAGTTTTACTGAAGAAAATGATGAAGAGCATCACTGAACGTTTCACAACCTTTCAGGAATGTCGAGTTCAAACACTCATCTTCCAAGTATCTTCTCAACTACACTATATTGTGTTTCAGTTCTGCACCATTACTAATGGCCTTTCTTTTGGTTTTAGTTTTGTTTCATTTCAAAGTATGCCAAGTCGATAAGTTTATAGGTAAACGTCTCAACTGATTTTCGCTAAGATTATTTAACTGCACAGGACACGAGAGTGGAGCCCAAGCACGAAATTTCCTATTGTCTAGCTGTAATATTCTTAAAGTTTTTCATTTTTCAAATATATCCATTGTATTCAAATGAACGATTTATTGCCTGATTTTTCAACACTTTGCTCTCTCCACATGAGTGAAACATCCATATGTTTTCTTTGTGTTCTAACTATGGTTCATGAACTATCTGGAGCACTTTGGTTCAAACTGACAAATGAGACAAGACTGTGACAAGACCATTCATATAGCATAAGCTGAATGGCCAGTTATTTACATTTCAGATCAACTGACTGATCATCAGAATGCCTGATTTGTATAACTATAAATTGATCGGTGATCGACATTATTTTATAACAATAGTTTTGCTATAATATTACAAAGTATGCTTATCATTTAATTGTTTTGTGTATTCTAATACCTTTTCCACTGACACGTGTTTCAAAATAGGACAATCATTAAACTAATGAGGTTGTG
This sequence comes from Limulus polyphemus, assembly GCF_000517525.1. NCBI lineage: Eukaryota > Metazoa > Arthropoda > Merostomata > Xiphosura > Limulidae > Limulus > Limulus polyphemus. Next base: position 17,679 of record NW_013670031.1, read on the forward strand.
AAAGATTTATGTTTGAATAGTAATTGTAAGAAATATCCGATAAATATATAGTTTTATTAAAGGTTACGTCTTGTACAATGGAAATGTACTATTAGTCTAGTTGGTAAATGCTCGGGATTGAGTGTGACCTAGTGGTTAGCATTCTCGGACTGTGAATCTGAGGTTCATGGTTCACATCCCGTTGCCTCAAGAAACCGCTCAGCACTTTAGAGTCGTGGATGCATTATCAAGTTCCACTTTTGAGTTAGACAAGACTATCCTGAGAGTTGGCGGCCGAAGCTTTCTTTCCTCTAGATGATTTTCTCCTGTTCAGATTTATGCGAAAATTGTAAAAACAAATAAAAAGTCAAGTAAACGCAATAGACTAAAATTATTTACAATGCTCTATACAGGTGTCTTACATTGTCTACGACAAAAAAAAAGGACCACATTAATTATGTTGAATGTCACAAAGAGAGAGAACCTACTTCAAATTTTGCTTGACATGTGTTTTCAGTTTCGTTTGAAATAATAGGCTTTGTTTTTTAGATCTTATCAAACTATTTATTTTGGGGTTAAGGGTTGGTGAATTAAACCTCTTTTCACTTAATCTTAAACTGCGCACCAACATTCGCGTCGTTACACATTGGTATTGTTATACATTTTTGTTTTATTTTAACCTATTATAATAATTCGTTCTGGATAGGTGTTAAAGTCGTGGGGAGGGTCAGGTTCTCAGCGGACCTCTTTCTCTACCTATTATAATAATACTCAGTTTTTGTATGTCTTTGAAATGCGCGCGCACTTTATTATCTAAATGCAAACGCGCGCGTACTCCATTTTAACGGACGTAAACAAAAGGCGGATGTAGATGCACTTTAGTAGGCATTTTCTACAACAACGTATTAAAAGCTTATCAAAGTTTTTAAAAATGTCTAACTTTAGATCTTAGAATAACATTTTAAGGTTATTCACTGATAGTATTAAGTACTGTAACTTTTAGCCCTAACTAAACTAAAGCAAAAAAAAAGAAAACGTACACAAGTTGCAGTGTATATTCTCTTCATCGAATATAGGCCATACTTATTAAAGGCTTAACTAGTGTTAGGCCTAAGACAAATGGACACAGATTACGGTGTCTGCGATTATAATTCTTTTGTATTATTCTAGAAATCCTATATTTAAAGAAGTATTGTTGTATTAAAGATAATAATTTGATCGCACATGTTTTGTGTGTCTTCGATAATATAAACAATACTATCCGCGTGACTTTGTTCAATACTATCCTCTATCTGTTGGTTTATAGAACAATCTAAACAGTGTACACTGTGTACAGTCTGTTACGCATTGTTAGTATAGCAGTGTAAGTAATGGTCGTTCTTGAATAAGTAAAAAACTAAACGTTCAGTGAAATAGATACAACCTTGTTCTGGTGTTTGTGGTTATTTCTGAGATCATACAAAATGTCTAAGTTAAGCCAATGAGCATTTAGTATAGTTTACACTATAGTATGTTGTCATATCACATTATTCGTTTTGTGTCAGATTACAATGTTTCATGAATTTATAAATTATGTCCATGTGAATATATATAATTTTCAAGTGGAAGGCTTTATTGCCATATGCAGTATGAAGTATTACCTTATTTTTAATTTCGTATGAAGATTATACTCAAATAACTTTCAAAAAATAATTACAGAATCACTCTCCTTTGAGTGTATAGTCTTGATAACATAGCAACAATACTCTGAAATACAGAATTTTTTTTTATCAACAACCACATTTACATACAATATATTGTAAAATATTAGTTTTCTAGCTTATCATTATTATAAGTATAGTAGTACTAATGGCAGGAATGGGGCGGATACACAATACATGCAATACAAACTATTTATTGGTATTAAATTTTAACAACCAAATTATAAATCTTCAAAGTATCTGAGAGACATCCTCAGGTGATAAACGAACCACATACAAAATTACAATTCGTTGAACCACTAGAGAAAGTCAACAGAGTAGAAGCAAAAAAAATAAAAAAATCACAAAACTACAAATTTCTCAGTCTCATTGACGGACTGACATTGTTGAACGTTTCTTGCTATGTAACAAACAGACTTACCATAGTTACAGGTGCACCAAATAGAACAATAAGAAAGGGACCATGTGCTAGTGCTAGCGTGAAGTAGCTAATTAAACTAATTAACTAATTTATCAACCCTTAATATATGCACACAACTCACACTACATCACAAAAATTACTTTGCACACTGTAGAGTGTGTGCCATCACATGTACAGCACACATGCACACCCACAATGTGTACACACACCATAAGTGAAGAGAATGCACACTCCCCACACACATATATACCATTATTTGTACATACCATAATATTATGATGCACACCCACACTGATGATATACATATAGGATATCAACACAAATGAATGAATGATGCATAGGATCATGTCACCTTATATGAAAAAAGTGGAAAAAGACATTTATAAAATTAAAGTGTAGGAATAGGTGCACCAAAAAGTAAGGAAACAAGGTAGGAATGGGCATGGTGTAATAAACCTTCCTCTATACAACCTCACGTTTTACTGTGTTCATTATATTATAGAACTTATAGGCACATACAAAAGACTTATACTCTTAAAAAGTGCTTTAAATGGGTTTTTATGGATTTATTTATTTATTCGTAATTATTGTGTTTCTAATTTCAGATATATTTCTTGTTGTTTCGTTTTAAGACGTTTAATACAAACTTAATAGGGCCCGGCATGACCAGGTGGTTAGGGCGCTCGACTCACAATCTGTGGGTCGCGGGTACGAATCCCCGTCACACCAAACATTCTCGCCCTTTCAGCCGTGGGGGCATTATAATGTGATGGTCAATCCCACTATTCGTTGGTAAAAGAGCAGCCCAAGAGTCGGCGGTGGGTGGTGATGACTAGCTGCCTTCTCTCTAAACTTACACTGCTAAATTAGAGACGGCTAGCGCAGTTAGCCCTCGTGTAGCTTTGTGCGAAATTCAAAACAAACCAAACAAAGTTAATATTTAGTTGATATATGTCCAATAGTTTTTCTCTCTAATTGTTTTATCAGTTTTTATGTGAACCTACTAATTTCTTGGTAGTAATATATATTTATGTAATTTGTTTTTTAATAAACTTTATATTCGATCCTGTTGTTCCCAAAATAAACAAAGGACATTAAGCATGTGGGGGGGG
>NW_013670031.1:21775-25700 GCF_000517525.1 Limulus polyphemus
CAGTGTTCACACATTAACAGAAGTATGGAGAACACTACAGTGTTCACACATTAACAGAAGTATGGAGAACACTCTAGTGACCTCTAATTCTTGCATTACGCAAAGTCTGAGGGCTCTGGACATCACTAGCTGCATCAAAGATGGAAAACTATGTCTCATTGCTGGTAGCAACAGTACAGCACAATTTTTTTGCACTCATAAGTGCTCATTCGTGCAAATGCCTCCTACCCACAGGTTACGAGCTGCTACATGCTACAATTCTCAAACAGTGACAGTCATGCTTCACACTACTGCAGGACAAGTGGCACTCAAGCTCCTGAGATATCGTTCATGGTATCCATTCTCCAGGATGATTTATACATAACATATAGTTTTATGTTACTGATGCTGCAATATATTTCACCCCTCATCTAAGAACTGCATCAAACTGTAATATTCTGGAAATTTGCTCAAACTTGACATGAACAGTTTAAGTAAAATCACCAGGTATTATGGAAACGTGAATAAACTAAAGCTTGTTTTCTAAATGATTGGTGTTAAGTTTCAATAAGTCTAAAAATGTGTAGCATGCGAAATATAAACTTGTGCAGTTAGATGAAACGGCAAGTTTTATAAAATAAGAATGATTCAAGTGCTCTAAACTTGATTCTCGTGATTTTAATATCCTTTTTTAAGGTTGTCTTCAATTTTCTTAGTAATAGGGACTTTGTTGAAATTTTTATTCTAACTAAATTTACAAAAGGCATTTGAACTTAGCTCTTTTGAACTTGAATATTTTACTCTTAGAAACAGTTTCTGTATCGATTATATACAAGGGGAACAAACAATAACTTAACTCTTTGTTCACGTTGAAAGTTTATCGCAGCAAGCTTTCAATTTCTCTGTTGTATATACATGTCTTTATTAATTTACCTACCTTATAAGTTTAAAACAGAAAACGTTTTGTATTTTCGGGGACTTGGTGAGCTTATTTGTAAAACACACGTAGATGGAAGATAATAAAGTAATGACGTAAACAGAATCGTGAACATGAGTGATAAGATTTATGTTCCCGTGATTCACGATTCACAGCTTGGAGAATATTCGTGACGTGTTGTGTCCAAAGTTTGAGTTAGCAGTTGATGTGTTAAAAGCACACGTGAGTTTTATAACAGTTTGTTACACTGTGAATGAACGCGGCAATTTAGGCATCGACAACAGCTCACGTTAAAAATGAAATATTTGCGTCAAAGCATTGGACATATGTAATAAAATAGCAGCGGTTAATGTTCTGGTGAAGGTTTTCATAAAACAAAATAAACGATACTTCTCGAAAGTACCCGAAAAATAACACAATAATAAGAATAAATAAATTAAACACATTTTTCAATCTAGTAGTATACTGTTATAAAAGACCTGTTTGCCTTTTAACTTTTTGTCCAAGTTGTCGGATGACTAGAAATACAAAGGAATGTACTTCCCTCTTGACTAGAAATACAGAGGAATGTACTTCCCTCTTGACTAGAAATACAGAGGAATGTACTTCCCTCGTGACCAGAAATACAGAGGAATGTACTTCCCTCTTGACTAGAAATACAGAGGAATGTACTTCCCTCTTGACCAGAAATACAGAGGAATGTACTTCCCTCGTGACCAGAAATACAGAGGAATGTACTTCCCTCTTGACCAGAAATACAGAGGAATGTACTTCCCTCGTGACTTGAAAGTAGTAAAATAATAATCTGATATTCAGAAAAACTTACAATAACTGATACGGATAAAATATTAGAATGTTTATTTTCTTCTGTATATTTCCTGTTAATTTCAATTTTGTTGCGTCCCTTCTCTAATGTCTCTTTTTAATCTCATTTATCTCATCAAAGTAATTTCTTCATTTCTTTGACTTTCGAAAATCTATAATCAAACTTTGATTGCTTTATGACAAGCACTATACTTCTCATATATGGCTATTATTTACAATACAGAGATAAGATTTATGTTATCGTGTTTTTAATTGATATTCAATATGTGTCGTGCCTGTTTATTACAAGCACTATACTTCTCATATATGGCTGTTATTTACAATTAAGAGATAAGATTTATGTTATCGTGTTTTTAATTGATATTCAATATGTGTCGTGCCTGTTTATGACAAGCCCTATACTTCTCATATATGGCTGTTATTTACAATTAAGAGATAAGATTTATGTTATCGTGTTTTTAATTGATATTCAAAATGTGTCATGCCTGTTTAATTAAATTATAGATAACTCCGAATCGTTTTTACTAGATTATACTTGCTTGTTAAGAACAGAGCTGTACAATGGGGCTAGTTGTACTGTGCCCACCACGGAGATTGAATTTTAGCATTATGACCCTTCAAACTTACCGCTGAGTAGCCAGGGGCATTGATGAAATAAATTAAAACATTATTTTACTTATCACAGTTGTAGGCCTGTTTTAAATTCCACGTGTGTGTATAAACAAGATTTCAGAACCAGATGACCGAATACCCGTTGTTGTTTTTGAATCGGTTTATCATCCGTGTCACCTCTACTTTGTACAACCGAAACGTACATGTTGCATTTTTTTTATTTTAACTATATTTCGTGATCTCTTCTTCTTTTACTTCTCCGAGCTAAAATAATATTCATTCTTGACCTATCAATTTAGCATACATAGCTGCGGATTTATCTAGCAAGTTTATCTTCTATCTCCCAGATATTATTATTATTATTACTATCGAACAATACATCTGAGTTAGAAGATAAACTGTGTGAGTGGAAGAGGAATGTGTCACTAAGAGGAAGTTTTTTCAGATATTATTATTATTACTATCGAACAATACATCAAAAACGTCCTCTTAGTGGCACATTCCTCTTCCACTCACACAGAGCACAAAATAATTAGTAATCATTTTCAACTTTACCTTGGGTTGAAAGATACGTCAAGTTATGTGTACCTAATTCGAATTATAGGACCATTTATTTTCACTATTTGATATTTTATTTTACTATCTTAAACACCTTTCAAAATTTAGTTCACTGATACTTAGTTAAATTGTACATAACTTTTCCTGTTGAGCAGTTCTTGGCATTTAAATACGAAAGGTTTATACGAAAATATAATCGTTCATGTGTCATTATGTAATTTTAATGTAAAAAATTGAAACAAAATATTCGCGTTTCTTTCTAAACGTTCATACGTCTGGGGTATATAGTTAACTATTGTAAAAGCTAAAAAATTATCGATAGTAATTTTTAAAAAATGGGGCAACTGTTTTGTGAGTAACATTTAAATTCCTTTATATATGTTAAACAATCTCGGTCCTGGCGCATAGAATATAATATTCTAACACTGTATGTTTGACACGCGAAATATCATCTTCTGACACAGTATGTTTGACACACGAAATATCATCTTCTGACACAGTATGATTGACACATGAAATATCATCTTCTGACACTTATGTTTTGCATTTTAATAGAAATCATCCTTCAGAACTCTGTTACGTATTACAATTTTTAATAGCCTAAAACTGAATTAAATTGTAATTTAGATTTATTAGTTAAATAAATGCCGATATGTATCCGGTTTATGATACTTGCCAACAAGATTGATACACACAGTTTTTTTAATACAAAGAACAATAAAATTTACAAGAACAGTTATTATAAATAGTTATTACACACAATGATTTGTATACAAACATGTTACAAACTTACAAGCAATATAAAGTCTTCTTTCTAGTCTGGAACTTCCTCGATATTTTATTGAGGGTTGACGATGAGCGAGTTAATTACAATTCACTTAACAGGGAGCTAGCTAGTTTTGTCCTTCGTTGTTCACCAGCCACACACGCCGAGTTTTCCACAATGAAGTTATATAATATTTTCGTAAAAATACTAATGTCCGATGTGAATCCACTGAAGTTAAATGGTCTGTA
>NW_013670031.1:26700-29238 GCF_000517525.1 Limulus polyphemus
GAATCTTCTACAACTTTAGAGAATAGGCGGGAATACAGATTTAATAGTTTAAGTTATGTACATCTCTAAATACAAGTTTAATTTAAACAAACATCGATAATCAAATAGATATATAATAATAAATCCCTCACAACACATATTTATTTCGTGACTTTGCGGCTTCTGTCTCATGCTCGAAAAAAATATCTCATGGGAACCCCTTGGTAACTGGCTAACCTACCCTATAATTCCTGATTTTTTATTATAATAAAAAGTGTGTCCTATTTATGAGTTTCATCTTTTTTTTAGATGTTTTGTTTAATTTATTTAGAACCTCTAACCTATACTATAAGGTGTCCTCAACTAAACACGTATCCCAGTTATTTTCTCTTTTAAGTAAAACAACCGGAACTCTTGATAAAGTTGCAAAACCGAAATGTCGGAATGTAAATAAAATGAGCAGTTAATTTACCTGGATATAAGGATCATTTTATTCGCAACATCAGTAAAATGGTTATAATTAAAGCACGAAATTACGTCTATGTAAAAATCCAGATGACTTCTCGAAAGAATGTTGTTTTTTTTCTTCTTGTCAGGTGGTATCTTACAACAAAAGACCAGTTCTATATTGCTTAAGCTCAGGTTTCTCACGATAAGTCATTCCAGAATAAGGTTGCATTGTGGATTAATGTGTCGAGTCACATCCCAACAAAGCCCCTTAAACCTTTTGAAGTCGTGATATATTTACATATCACTTAAAGTTTATCAGTGTGTTCAAATAAGATGAAAGGAAATAGTTTTCCTTTTTATAGGGGCTATTTCCAAATCGTATTTCACAATAGAAAATAACCAGTAGGAAATATACTGCCGTATATTCAAGTTACTTATTTTATTCTACATGTCAAGTGCACTGAATATATTGCGACTAAAAATTGCAAGTGATTTTTTTCTTTGTTTGAATCCATTTGATGCTATTCAAGTTAACGTAGTAAAACACATCCAAATACTTTATGAGTTAGGTCATCTTGGTTGCTCCGAAATAAGATTACCAAACTTAAAGCTTTTATTCTGAACTATTATTGGAGTTTTTAACATAACTCTTAGCGTCGCTATTTATTCTTTATTTTCTGGAAAAAAAATTAATTTCGTAATCCCTCTCTGTTGCATGTAGGTTGGGCGTGGCATAATAGTTTGTGTGCCCGTATATTGAATTAAAGGGTTTTTGGTTTGCGACCATTGCCGCACATTGGGATGTAAGTGTGTTGAGTGGTATTCTCAAGTGCACTGATTATTTTACAGCTTAGTGTAATACCACAATAACTTGAGGAACGTCAAGAAATATATCATAGAGTTGAATCTGAATTATCTGGCTCTGGTTAAAGAAAGAAACCAAACACAATATAAAAGCAAAGTGACAAGTAGTAGGTTTTAAAACTTTAATGGATGGACTGCAAATGTCTGTTCAAAGAAAAGAAGACGACGTTTCACAGAGGCGTAACACAGAATATGTGCCCCCCCCCTGAAAATTTTTCCATTGGGCCCCCTTCATATCCGATTTATTATAGCACTACGGGCCACTATTTAGAATGTCACCACCACCCCCCTCCTCCGCACCGTGGAGTCTGCGGAGGTAGTTGCTACACCTCTGACGTTCCGGCTTTTGTATTCAGGCCTTCGTCTAGAATATAGAAACCGAAATGTTGTCTTATTTTCTTTCATTAGGCAATTGCAATTCATTAAAGTTTTCAAAGCTACTATGTCTACTCTGTCTAAAGTCCCACAGAAACAAAGTGAAAAGTAATCTTAATTAACAAAATCATTCGAAAGTATACAAGTGCATTTAATGATAGACAGCGCTTCACTGGAAATCTAGCTCTAGATTTTGTTTCAGATTAATTTTGCTTCTGAAGAGCTTTCTTCCACACTAAGAGAGCATAGAATTATATACAAGATTTTATAATACCATCCTTCTCAATGCACTACCTCCGTCACAGATGGTAAATTCAATATCAGAAAAATAAAGGACATATAACCTCAAGGTATCACCTAACCTGCCAATGGAAAAGATGACTGTCCTCTTTTACATAGTGTGTTCTATTATACAGCAATCTTTTCTAAGAGAAAAGCACACGTGATACTATAGTGGACTGAAACAGAACAATGAGGAGTTAGAGCTAAAAGCCGCATTTTTTGGCTGACATCTGTTGTCAAAACTACATAAACTAAAGAAGACAAGTGACACAATATATGCTTTGCATACTACGTCTCTTAGAATGAGAGTGAAGTCCCACAATTCGATCAAACAAGAATATTCAAAGAGTTTGCGGTGGGTGCTGCTCCCTCCTCTCTAGTCTAAGAATTCAACATCAGGGACGGATATGAGCCCTTGTGTAATTTTGCATGAAAATTCTAAAAGAACTGTTGTCCTGTTTTCTCCCACCTTTTTTAGAAATCCCTTAATGAGTAACCGAGGGCCCGGCATGGCCAGGTGGTTAGGGCACTGGACTCGCAATCTGTGGGTCGCGGGTTCGCATCCCCATCCCACCAAACATGCTCGCC
>NW_013670031.1:30119-35313 GCF_000517525.1 Limulus polyphemus
TTACTCCTTATGTAGATAAGGGTAAGAGTATAGATCTGGTGTATCTGGATTTTCAGAAAGCATTTGACAAGGTGCCACATAAAGGCTTTTAAACAAATATCTCTATAGGTGTGGGAGATAGGTTAGCAAATTGTATAGAAGAGTGGCTGGATGGAAGAAAGCAGAGGGTTGTTACAAATCTAGTTCAGTCAAACTTGATTAATGTCACAAGTGGGGTACCTCAGGGCTCAGTCTTAGGACCTTTGCTCTTTTTGGTTTACATCAATGACATAGATAAAAGAATGGTCAACAAGTTACTTAAATTTGCAGATGATGTTAAGGTCTTGGGTGTTGCTAGCTGTGAAAAGGATGTTTCTGATTTACAAAATGATTTAGATCATTTAGTGAGTTGGCAAATGGGTTTTAATTATAAAATATACAAGATAATGAATGTGGGTTATCATAATTTGAATTATAAGTATAATTTGGATGGGAATAACCTGAAAGTATTATGAAAGAAAGGGATCTTGGTGTAATAATTGATCAATCTCTAAAGTCATCCAAGAAATGTGCTGTTGCTAGTGGTAAGGCAAATAGAATTTAGGTTGTATGTATAGAAATATTGAATACAAGTCTAAAGAGGTTATAATTTCATTGTATAGGTCACTGGTTATGCCACATTTGGAGTATTGTGTTTAGTCTTGGGCTCCTTACCTTAGGAAAGACATTGAATTGTTGGAAAGGGTTCAGAGAAGGGCATTTCTTGGAAGCACACGGTGCACATGTGGAAGTATACTAAAACAAGAAAAACCTTATGAGTTGTCCGTTAAGTTAAATAAAATTGGAGTGTTTTTATCTATAACATTTTTGAAGATATTAATTTTCAAAATGGATCAGATAATTTATGAACACGCTGTATATTTTGTATTATTGCGTTAAATCATATCACAGTTTGAATTTCCATTTCACTGAGTTACCTTCTGAATTGTTAAATACTTTATTATACTTTGCAATTAACGACATCTAGGGTGAATGGACTTAAAACAAAGCAGAATACACTGGTGCAACATGAAAAAAAATAACCACCACATTACACTTTACGGTTTTTTTAGCTTATTGTGTCCAGATGTTCTACAGTCCTTACTTGATATTAAAAAAATGGTTAAGATATTAAAGAGGTGAAGGCTATATCCCAAATAATTGTTATAGAACATGTCACCACTGGGAATCAACAACACATAATGGTCTAATATTCATAGGATTTATTTTATTTAAATAGTTATTAACTTTATGGATTGAATACCTCAATATATATATATATATATCCATTACTCGGTGGTTTTTACATTGGGTCAATCATCACAAGATATTTTAGTTTTCTGGCTTGTTATTACGTAAATAAATGCTTGGTTCTTAAAGCTCGTAAGTGTTAGCAAAAGAAAGGATAACATATGTTCCTAATTGGATATAATCCGAATATTAAATTATTATTAAACAGTTTTTAGACAAGGAAATTATATTGAAAAAATATAAGAGACTATTCATATAAAAAGAAAAGTAGATAGATCCACTCAAATTCTAATTGTTTTCTTCTAACTTTATGGCAGTTCTGTCACACCACCAGTCAATTCTAAGATTTATTGGAAAAGCTGCTTAGTTCTCGAAACAGTCACTAGAGGACAGGGCTATGACATATCCTAAATTATCTTCCCGCTAAAATTGTAATATTTACATTTACATCAGACTGTGTATTTCTACTACACTTGACGATGTTTATTATTATTCTAATCAATATTTAGTAGTAAGGGGCAAAACTTTCTTTAATTCAAAGCAAACGCTGAAAATATTCCTACTGACAAACGATCAAGTTATTTCACAGCAACATCTTATTTTTGAGAACAAAACAACATATAAATCAAATTAAATGGATTTAGGTTTAAAATGGTGATTATCCTATATCAAAAAGTGAACAGACCAAATGTTATTAATTTTAGGAGTAACGTACGAGACGGGTTTGTCTAATGTAATTAGAAACTATAAAAATATTTTTTATTTTATGATATTCAAGTATCAGTTGAAAAGAACAAAAATAATTATTTATTAGTTCTCTGTTCTTTAGTTAAGCTTTGGAACGATATTACTTGAGACATCCTATGGTATAGATTAAAATTATGAAAAAATTTTAATGCGTTTCTTTTTAAAGCATATATTTAAAGTGTTTTATTAGTTTAAACTTATTAGCCTTGCTGGTTATTTCCACAAATACTATTCAGCCGTTTGCTTGATTTATCATAATGTTATTGTTTAGATAAACCATACTTTTTTCGACACGAAGTATTTGTCCAAAATTAATATTAGTCAGGTTCAATTCAAAATAAAATAAAAATGCGTTACATAACCTTAGCACGTGTTGATCTCAATTATACATTCAACCTACGCTTAGAAAGTAATAGATTGAGCAGTTAAAAAAACTTGAATTGACCTCATGAGGAAAATACACAGGTTATTTAGATCAAACTTGTTAAAGTGGCTCAAATTATCCCCTATAGATGACACGGTATAGATAATGGCGGGTTTTCATGCATCTTTAGTATGATGTATTGTTAGTACCGTGTGTGGGTGAACACGTTATGGGAAATGTGTTTCTGTAAAGGTGATCTTACGTGTATTTCTCCGATTTGTGTTCAATTTGATTTGTTCACATACGCCCTCTCTAGCTTCGTGTATTTCTTAAATAAATAAATACAGTCATTAGTTTTTTTTATAATTCATTGCAACTTTAACTTTTCAACGTAAGTTTTGGTAACTTCAGTCGTGGTTACTTTAAGTTTAAAAATAATTAATTGCATAACTTGTATACAAATATACGATTAAAATCATATCTTTTTTCTATATAATAAGCAATAGATGTATTTCGTTTACAATTTCAATTCGTACTTAAAGCTAGCGTACTCATAGAAGTTACTTAGAATAATACATTCCAACAAACTAAGTATCTAGAATCTTATGTTCCTTACCATATCAAGCCTTCATTGGATATGAACTAATGGCGTTCCAACTTTATTTTTCAAATATGATTATATATTAAAAACATTTCTTAATTAGTTATCATAGCTAATGAAGAGAAGCATATAAATGTAAAATAAAAAAATACAAATTAAATACAACACAAAATAAAAACCAAAATATCAACTCGCCGTAGGTTTTGAAGAAACTTATTTATATCAGTATTTAACATTACATACTCCAACACAGACAGTATAGCAGATTGGAGGTTTGAATCAACTTGTTGATATCCATATTTGAGTTTACATACTTCTGAACAGACACATAACAGCCTGGAGGTTTTGAACCAACTTGTTTATATCGGCGTTTACATTTACGTATTCCAATAAAGATACATTGGAATATGGCGGTTTGAACCAAATTGTTTATATCCATATATAAGTTTAAAGACTCAAATAGAGGCATATAGCAATATAGAGGTTTGAGCCTAAATTTGCAGACTCCAATAGAAACAGACAGTATAGCAACCTAAAGGGTTTTAACTACTTTTTACATCCATATGTAAGTTTACGAGACTCCAATAGAGACAAAATAGCAATGATTATTTTCGAGTTTCTATATAATAATTGTATGCATGTTTTAACCAGTGATGATTCTTATAGATTAAATTAAGCACTTATTAATGCTCATATGTTCTATAAAACCTAGCTCATGTTAATACATTAGAATTCAAATAAAAAATTCACAGTTTGAGTATTTGGTTTATTACAACCGAGATATGATAATAGTGCTTTCTGTTGCGAAAACAAGTCTTAGGCGTACAATTTTAATAACAATACGTTATATTTATTGCCTGCTTTGAACACCATGCAGTTTTAGAAAGTGGATTTCAGACTTTTAGTTAATTAAAATATTTGTTAATTTTAAATCATTTAATTTATATCCTTTCTATTTTACACTAGCATTCAAAATATATATTGCGCTATAGACATATGCACATTTATATGCATTGATATTCTGCATGTCTTAAGCTTAAGTTCAGGTTCTGTTGCTTTATGTTCCTGTCTTTTGCAAGCTCAACTGCCATTTTCCATTGACTATCGACATAGTTCAAAGGATTTATGATTTTATTTCTCAAAATATTCCTTATTATGAAGTCGTTGTTTAGCCCTGTGGAAGAGATGAGGATTGCGGAATTTGTGAACGGGGTTCGAATCCACCACGAAATATTCCCCACATATTAACTTAGGGATGCGTTATCAAAGTAACAATTAAGCCCTTAACATGAATGGTGGGTAGTAAGGTGTTACCGCCTTATCTTTGGTCAGTAGAGATGGCGGCAGATAGGCTTAACATCTTGGTCAGAAACTAAAGTTCCATATTAGGAAAACATTTTGTTTAACCTTCAAGAAAATAATTATTGTTCAGGCCTATCTAATGCAAGGAGATGAATGTTAAGTAGCTTATTTTTAACAATTCAGGCTTACCTAATACAAGGAGACGAATGTTAAGTAGCTTATTTTTAACAATTTAGGCTTACCTAATACAAGGAGACGAATGTTAAGTAGCTTATTTTTAACAATTTAGGCTTACCTAATACAAGGAGATGAATGTTAAGTAGCTTATTTTAACAAGTGTTTATAGGTTTCGTCAGTTTTCAAGTAAATCTATGCGGGCCAATTCTCAGAGCTTCCAAATTTTATTTGGTGACCCCATTATGAAAATTTGAAAAGTCTTGACAGAAATACTTATTTTGAACGTTTCCGCGCCAATCAGTGTAGTCAAATCTGAAATCTTCCAAACACCCCTTGCTCTCTCACTTTTGGACCCCCTTCCATACTTCTTTCGATAATTGTTTTTCGTTTATATCTTGTAGTATTCAAGATCTTGCACACAAAATTTCATTTTTTCAAATATTCTGAGAAGGAATTCAAAAATTAAGTAAACATAGATATATAGATACAATTCAGAGTTACTATATATCTACTAAACGTAGTGTAAATGTCGCAGACAGTTGCCAAAAACCTGCCACTTGACTATTGTCTTGTTAGCTAAACAGCACCAATGAAGAATATTTTAACATATTTTCGTCGTTGTCCAACTGACTAGGAAATAGTCAAGTGGTGTATTTTTCTCATTTGCCTGCCACATGCACACGTCAACAAATGCTGTTCTTGACTTTTACTTGTCTTTGTTTGTTTGTTTTTGA
>NW_013670031.1:35723-59053 GCF_000517525.1 Limulus polyphemus
GGAAATAGTCAAGTGGTGTATTTTTCTCATTTGCCTGCCACATGCACACGTCAACAAATGCTGTTATGGACTTTTACTTGTCATTGAAGATATTTTTGGCTAGAATATGAGAGTGTAAGAAAACAGTTATATTTGTATTTATGGCAAAACTGTCGTACCAAATTTTGAACTACTGACAAGAGGGAAGGCAGACAGTGAACAGCATCCTATCGCCCATCCAAAATCCACGCTAATGGATTGACTGTCACTCTTATAACACACCCACAGCTTAAAGTGAGAGGGATATTTATAATATCGAACAGATTCGAACCCGACTCGCCAGCTCAGAAAGCTAGAACTCTACCAAAGGTTAACCCGTGGCCCTAAGAATGCAGTTACTGCTCAACAAAATCCTAAGGTACAATCCGCTCTCACATCAAAGAAATCAAACAATGATACTTTTAATTCCTTGAGTCTTCTGTAACTTGTATATTAGTATACAACCTCTTGGCAACCTACAGCTGAAATTTTGAGTTTTATTTTTGATACCTAGTAAATTAATTTAATCCTACCTTGAAGATTAATTGTCATCTTCTGAATATTTTATACTTTGATCTAATCTTTCTCATATTATTATACATTAACTTTCCTCTTCTCAGCGGTAAGTCAGTAGGCTTATAACGCTAAAAACCGGTTTTCGATATCCGTGGTGGGCGCAGCACAGATAGCCCTTTGTGTAGTTTGTGCTTTACAAAATACAAACATACAAACAACGTTCTTTTCTTCACTTTTGGGCCGGGTGTGACCTTGTGGTTAAAATGTCAGGCTATAGATTCAAGAATTCGAGATGTGACGCCGTTGAACGCGCTCTGCATTTTCAGTTGTGGGCAAGTTATAAAAGTGACAGTCATTTCCATTCTTCGGTGCATAGCCTTGTTAAAAAATATAGGAATCTCAAGACTTCAATTGTGTAAATATTAAATTTAAGTAACAATGCACAGTTTCAAAAAAAAATGTCTTAATACTACCACGATATTTTGCTGACAAACTTTGTAATGTTCATAAAATTTCTCACGACCTCTGAATACACGATCTGACCTAGTCCGACAAACAACATGACAATCACGATCTTCAAGTTCAACATAAACATTGAATGGAAAAAATCGTGCGTTCCGCTCTATACTTAGATTATCATCATGTCGTCAAGCCTAAAACTCGCGATAAATTCAAGGAAGCACTATGGAGTGAAAATAGATTACTCACCATATATCCTGAGCCCCTTCAAATATGTATGCCACTATTACTGTATGCACCTTGGCTATCAAAAACTATTGTAAAAATATCAGTGATTCTATATAAAAAAAAAATCAGTTTCTATTATTTTGTAACATGCTGATTTTGTTTAGCTAATTTTGTGTAGGGAAGCACATTACGCTAGGAGACTTGTGTATATAAGACACAACGATTTGAAACTTGTGTACATAAGACACAACGATTTGAGATTTATATATATAAGACACAATGATTTGAGACTTGTTTATATAAGACACAAGGATTTGAGACTTGTTTATATACGACACAACGATTTGAGACTTGTTTATATAAGACACAAGGATTTGAGACTTGTTTATATACGACACAACGATTTGAGACTTGTTTATATAAGACACAAGGATTTGAGACTTGTGTATATAAGACACAACGACTTGAAACTTGTGTATATAAGACACAACGATTTGAGACTTGTTTATATAAGACACAAGGATTTGAGACTTGTGTATATAAGGCACAACGACTTGAAACTTGTGTACATACGACACAAGGATTTGAGACTTGTGTATATAAGACACAACGATTTGAGACTTGTTTATATAAGACACAAGGATTTAGACTTGTGTATATAAGGCACAACGACTTGAAACTTGTGTACGTAAGACACAAGGATTTGAGACTTGTATATATAAGACACAACGAATTGAAACTTGTGTATATAAGACACAACGAATTGAAACTTGTGTATATAAGACACAACGATTTGAGACTTGTGTATATAAGACACAACGATTTGTAAGCGTAATAAAGAAGACAGACTAATGCTCTGTCGAAACATGTAGTATGTATTAAAATATTTTCATTGTGCTTATAAATCGTTGTGTCTTATATATAGAAGTTGTTTAGCTAATGTTTACATAAAATATTTTCAGATCAAGGAGAAAAAATATTGACTTTTATTATTACTATTCTTTGAGTACTCAAAGATCGTAATATTAAATTATCATGAATTTCCTTCTTCTTATATTTAGTTACTAGCAGAGACCTGCAAAACATTTCTGGCCAAATTAGTATCTTTATCGTAACAGTACTTCTTTAAATATAACATTTCTAGCACAATATAAACGAATTGTAATCGTAGACAACGAAATGTGTAAATGTGTATATAGGCCGTACTTTATAAAACTATAACTTATGTTAGGCCTAAGTTCGATAAAAAAGATAACTTAACACTGTAATCTGTGTACGTCTTTTTTTTTTAACTTTAGTTTAGTTAGAACTAAACTTTACTGCACTTAATACTATCGATAAATAAACTTATAATGTTATTCTACGACCTAACGTCAAACCTTTTTTTAAAAACTTTGATATTTTTTTAATATTCTGTTGTACAAAATGATTAGTAAAGTATATTTACATTCTCCTTTTGTTGTTACTTCTTGTTTCATATAGCAATTGTAGCGACTTGATCATTGAGCTTTGCAGCTCTCTGCCGCAGGCAGACTGTTTGTCATCAAGTGAATAATGCACATGCGCGGTTTTTCTTGAGGAAACATTCTAACTACGCATGCTTATGCAGCAGGTTCTCGGCCAGAAAGCGTAACAGTCGTGCATACAAACAAGCAGAATAATAGTATAGCTATTTTGTGAGAGTAGCTTAATGTATTATCTTATCGTCAATGTTTCTGCTACTAAAGTGTAACAAAGAGCAGGTATGTCTCAATGGGCTTGCACTAATTAGAGAACCAGTATTATTTAAAAAACAAACCAGTTGAAAGAACTCGTAGGATGGCAGCGACAACAAGAAGAAATACTTAGCCTTCTTGCAACGTACTTTCAAGAGATTAAACCTTATGTCAAGCTTTTATTTATAGTGTTATAAGCTGTCAGAGGTATCACTGAGCCACCTGGGGTTACAGAAAGAAAGTAAAAGAACCATATCGGTTTCGAAAATGAGGCCAACAAAATGATTAAATGTGGAATTTGCTACAATATAAATACATGTCCAGTAATGTTCCTCAACTTGTTAGCATTATGTAGATAAAATATGCAACTAAACACGTCAATAAATATATAAATGTAAGAGAATGACATAATATAATAAACTAAAGCAGGCGGACTGTAGCAGCTCCAATATATCATGAAGTTAGTTGCTAAAACATATTCACTGATGAGGAAAGATTAGATGGGGATATGATACTTGTAATTATCTGCATATCATAATATTAAAATTAAAAAAGTTATTTCACTCAACGTGGATATGTTATATCCTATTAGCAAATTGGAAAGTTTCGGAAAGTAATAACAACATAACATTAAAATAGGATGTTTTGATGAGATACATTTCAAGCAGATTAAATAAATAATTCATTCTCTAATACCTCAAAAACTTTATTTTTAAACCTTAGTAAAGCAAGTGTCATCAAGAAATATTATGATGGTTATAAGCAATACATTTGAAAACATCAAAGATTTATTTCAGCAACTTGTTTTTTTGCCTTAAAGATCGCTCCAGAATGGCTGCTTGTTGTACTGCTTGTTTTGTTTTTTTTAACCAAAGAATGTAATTCGGTGGTGAAATATTGAGACTTTGAGTTTCAAATGACCCTACATTATTCACATGATTGTCACTCATAGTCACTTTACAGCCTTTTCTTCTAGTTTTATTGTCCAGAAATCGTGATGTTACTGCACTGTAACAGTTCCAACTAACACAGCTGAATGATACACATCGTAGAGTGAACTCTTCGTGAACAATGGTATAAGTTATCTTCAAAATCCATCTTCAAAATCTCAACTATTATACAATGGTCGAAATACACCCTCGAGGGATCTTGAGCTGCCCACGTGTGAGTATATGAATAAACTATATACTGTTCGAAGTTTCTTCAAGGATGGGCAATGGTAAACCCTAACAGATTCAAATTCTATGTATGTCATGGTGAACACCAATCTCGCTTGTCACGAAAATCCTATTTCCCGCGCAGTAAATAGTATAAGTGAAATGCGGTTACAAGGCCTGGCCCTTATGATGTTCTCAACAAACAAGATAAAACAACCTTTGCCCTTTGTAAGTTCAACATACGAGTGTATGTTACAAAATAATGTATTTACCTAATTTATTGACATAAAATTTCTGGAAGAGTCGTATGTACAAACATAGTCTGACTGGAGTTCATGAGACATTTAAACACGTTTATAAAAACATCAACATTCCAACATCTTGAAGAAAATACGTAGAAATTTTACACATTACTTATATTTTAACAATTCTCAAGCTACATAAGTATACAAGTTTAAAATATACAGTCTTTATGATAAAAACAAGGACTATTTCCTTTAAATAGGTAAGCAGTTCTAAATCGTTTAAACTTTTCCAAACCTTTTTTTTTTCATATTATGTGTAATATCCATTTCATAAACACACAAAAGCAGAAAGTATATAAAAACATCAAATAATTAATATTACACTTGAGTATATAAAACTACATCGTTTTACCGTTACAATTTAAAATATAACAAAGCATTTTCAGTTGTGAGAAAAATTCAAAAAGCCGTTTTATAATAAATGTATAATTATTAAAGAGGGCTGAATACGTCATATTAAAATAATTTTGAATTACGCGAAACAGCGAGTCACATAAAAATCACAGCCACTAAAAGTAATCGGTGGAATGGGATGTATTACAGCCACATTTTGGCATTATTTGGCGTTACGTAGGTAATGTTCTGCTACCAAAAATTGATCGCTTTTGGAAAGGAGAATATATTCATAACTTCAGATCATAAAGACCGAGGATTTAGAATTTCCAAGACACCGATATCCTTTGTACATAAAGATTTTGAAAAACAAAGAATATGGATCAGTTTGGGAACCATGACAACCGAGAAAGAGACCTGTAACAAGTCGTAACCCATCTGTGGCAAGCAAAGTGCAGCATCTTTAAAGAGGTGAAAATCCATGAACACAAAGATCAGTGGCAAAAGCCATCCGCGTGCCCCAGACAACAGTATGCAACGTAATCAATAAGGATTTCCGTCTAGAAAAGCAGTACCAGCTACGTGTACACAAGTTGCTTCCACCACATATTCAAGAAAGAAAGGACAACCGTAGAAAACTCTATGAACGATATGTAACCGAGAATAAATGGCAATACGTGGTGACACTCGATGAAGTATATGTGTAACTTAAAAATGTAACACATCTTATGTCATCTTCTACCAGTTAATGGAGGAAAAAAGAATGGTACATGGTCTATTGCGAAACATTTTCGAAGGGATTAACTAATGATCATCGCTAGATTCTGGACCAAGGGATCAGGAGAGTGGACACAAAAGTTCAAGGTGAACTCTACGTACTATCAATCTAATGTTCTAGACCCTTTGTACCATTACCAGGTTTCAGGCTATTTCTTAGTGTGACATAGATTTGATAAATATATATATATATATATATATATATATATTTAACGAATTTCATTAATGATTAGATAATAGAAGCCTTGAATTTAAGACTTAAAATTCTGTTAGTAGTGAAAGTACTTACAAGACATAATACTGTTTTATCATTAAACGTTTTATAACAATATTTCTTTTTCACATTTTAAGTTGAACACCTGTCGTTTTTCATAAGTAAGCTCTAGAGGTTTTAAGAAAGAAAGAAGACGTTTGTAGCTTAAATTCACATATGATAGACTGTTTTTTTTTTACTTTATTGGTGTTAAATTAGTACATTATTGGTTTTAATTATGTATAATTAGTTTTCTGTGTGCATAACTTAATTTTAGGCTTAACATAGGTGGTTATCATTAATATCTAATTGCATCTATACAATAAATATTTATAAACGTTGTGTGTAATGTTATATTAATATTGTTTCCTATAAAATTTACAAATATTTTGTATTTATCAATACATACATTTTCCATGTTCCAAATTTAGTGTTTGAAGTAAAATAATAACAGAAAAGACTGCTTGCTTGTGGCAAAATGCAAATTATATAATTACCTGCATAATCCTAAAGGAATATTGAACAATGAATGAGAAGAATCACAAAAAATAACCGTGAGAAGCTAATATTACATCTTATATTTCAAGTTTCGACAAGATTGGTTAAAACATAACGGTTGGTGTTGTTTGTTATTAAGCTACACAAAGGGGCTATCTGTGCTCTGCCCACCACGAGTATCGAAACCCGATTTTTAGCAGTATAAATCCGCAGACATACCGCTGTGCCACCGGAGTCGAACAGAAAGGATTCGGGATATAATTTATAGAATGGGGCTTTACATCACATCACATTTTCTGGGTCAAACATTATAATTTCCTTTAAGCATTCCAAAGACGTGCACTTTCATACTGGAGTTTAAACCTAGTTGTTTTAATCATAGATATATATATATACGATTTATGGAACAACTAAAAACTATAAACTCCTGATCCAATCTTCTTTTTTTTTTTGGCATATTTGAGGAAAACTTCCAATTTTATCCTAAAAGTTATAACACGAGTGAAGAAAAAAATCGGGCGTTTCAGGAACAAATATTTTCTCCCCGGAATATAACTTGTTTTCCCGAAATTCAATGTAACAATAATGTTATTGTAATATAACAATAATGTTATTGTAATGTTGTAAAGATGAGAAAAAAAAGTATACTTCTGAAAAACAAAAGAAAACACAGTAAGCGAAATAACGTATGTTGTTGTGTTTCTATCATTACAAATCTTTCTAAAGTTAAGCTGCATTTAATAATATCACTTTATTATATGTTCGTAGCAAGATAATCGCTTTATCGTCAATTCGAAGGTGTCGCCCTAATCATACTCTCGCGTACTAAGTGTTTATACGTAGTCAATACTTTTAAACGATCGTACAAGCATTTATTATAAAATTAATTCACATTCTCTTCTTTGAGTAAAATTTTCAGGTTTTAAATTTATTTTATGAATTTGTGTACAACCTTTCTTTCCTGTCTAGCATGTAAACGCAGGTACGTTCGTTCAAATTTAGCTCTACAATCTTCGCATGGCAAAAAACAACCAATAAATGGACTGTTCATGCATAACGTACTAATAATTCCATGCAAAATATTGGTTTCATCGATCAATTACTCTTTCTAAAGGCATATACATTTTTAGTTTGAATGTATTTATGTTACCTACTCTAAGAAATAAAATGTTAAAAGAACATTTATTGTTACATTCAAGTGCTCTTTCAAAATTCCCAAAACGCCTTAACTAATACTTAACTAATTTGTTTGTCAAACCACCGAAGATACTCACTGTACCCAAACTTCCCTTATACACGTGGTTATCATATCTTGAGAGGCAGAGCTCCCTTATCAATGAACAGTTGAAAAAAAAATATGCAACTCTTACTATTCCCAAACTGATCTGAAACCCAATTTGTGTTATGAAATATTAAGAAACAAATTTCAGATTTAACCTTTTTTTCCACTACAAAGATCGTTTGCCGACTGCCCATTGTTCACATTTTGTGAACTGTAAGGCCTCCTATATGGGTGAAATGAAACGTCACCTTAAAGTACAAGCATGTGAACACATATAAAAACTGGGAGAAAGATTACAAACCCTCCTAATTCCGCTATCTATCAGCAGAATACTAAAACAGGGCATCCGATTTTTCTCTCCAACTATACAATTCTCTCAACAGCCAAACATGATACTGAACTTCTAATAAAAGAAACATTATACATAAAAACTCTTCTTCTGTCACTAAACAATACACATTCTTCACTTGATTTAAACCTATTTGAATCTAACTGTTTCATTTGTGCCACATTTTTTCATTTCTCTTGTTATAATTTGTATATATATCATACTTCTGTTGTAATTACAAATATTGTTTTTGTTTTGTACTTCTAGATTCCTGATGATGGAATTTTGAAGATTCCGAAACGTTTAATAAATTTTTCTTATCATTACGTTCGTGTTTTGCTTTATCATTAAGTTACGTTTTCCGAAAAATGAGTCGATTACTAATATGCACACATGCTTTTTGCCGCCTTCTGTAACAATAGCCAATGAAGGTGTTTACCAAATGGTTTATAAATTGGTAATTTATGTAACTTAAAACCGATAGTCTCTGTTGATGAAAGGATCAACTGTGGCAATTAAACTGCATTTATAAAGAACCTCCGGTGGCTCAGACGTAAGTCCTAAAACATTTAACGCTAATAATCGGGTTTCAATAGCTCATTGTGTAGCTTTGTGCTGAACAATAAACAAAATTTATAAAGGGGAAAATTATACGACGCTATGCTTTGTGATGTTTATTTGAAAATGTTATTTTAACAATAACATTGCTTTGTTCCTCTGAAACGAAACAAGAAAGCTTTCATAATTGACAATCTAGTTGTACTGTAAAATAAATAATAGTTAACTGATAAATTTATTTCTCCTAAAAACTATCAAAGTTATTTTAAATCTTAACTTTCTTGAATAATTAAAACATTTTTTTATTTAATGCAACCTTATTGTTCTAATGACTATTTAAATTTGGTTTTAAAAATGTCTTATTAACATATTTTATGAATGAAAAAATTTTCAAATATAGTTGTTGGTTTTTATCCCACGTGGAATTGTAGCGCCATCTCATGAGAGGTAAAATAACTCACATTTTTCAATTCAAAACTTACTAGTACAAAATATTAATAATTCAGCAAACAATGACCAGTTGAAGACTGAAATTTAAATATAACTAAAAATACATCACCATATTCAAGTATATATTTTTGTGTATCATTGTCCCAACTGGAATAATGGGAGCTGATATTTAAAGCAAACAAAACAAAAAACATTTTCAGTCAGCCACTTTACGAAATTTGCAATCATATGTTTTCTAATATAATTCATACAATTTCAAGAACTGCAAAAATCATAATATTAGACTCACTTACACAGTTTCAAATACTTCTTCAATGAGGATGTAGTAATACATTAGAATAATGTTTTCAATTTTTAAACCTTCGCTTCTGTTCTTGAAACAAACAAATAAATATTAAGCCGTAAAATACATTATTACGATTTACAGAAATCGTATTCTTATATATATACTAATATGTAATTGATTATTTCTTAGACAAGAAATAAAGAAGAAGTTAGAACGTCCGTGATTATGAATTTATTTAATACATATACTGATATTTATACAAATATTTTCTTTCTTAAATATTTGTTTTTTGTTTTGAAACGCTAATGAAACAAACATTAAATCATGATTTATTTTTATCATTAATAAAAATCGCGATCTTAACCAATACTGTACAGTTCTACTGTTTAAAATTATATAAGTTCATAGGCTAAAAATTAAAAGTCTGGAATGAGCATAATTATGAATACAAATATATATATATTGTTGTTTGTAATTAAGCACAAAGCTACACAATTGGCTATCGGTGCTCTGCCCACCACGGGTATCGAAACCCGTATTCTAGCGTTGGAAGTCTGCAGACATGCAGCAACCAAGATGTAAACTGGTACAAATATGAATTTTCGAGTGCCTAACACATTGAGAAATTCGATTTGAGCATTTGAGCTCAGCCTTGTTTTGACCAATTAACATGGGATTTGGTACACAACTGTTTTTCCATAGGCAACACACACTGACAAACAAATCTTTTAGACTTTTCCATTTTTATTAGTTATAGGGCGACAAGACATCACAAAAAAGCACAATTTTATAGTTTATTGATAATTAATCCACCGTATATTGGCCAATTTACATGGGATTTGGTACAAAGACAGGTTCCAAACAGAGATACAGACAATTTTGGAATTTTTGTCTTTTTCTAATTTTTTCAGTGAGGAAAGCACAACTTGGAGTTTTCGTGAACTATTCATGTGTACGTCAACTAACTTTTTTCTGTATTTTTCATATTTTTTTCTGGTATCAAAATTGGCCATGTTGGGATTGTGTGGCGGAAACATGTTGCATTTTAATTATATGTTCTGTTAAACGTGTTAAAACAACTTCAGTTAAATTTGTAGAAGTCCAGTTGTAGACACTTTACCAATCTTATGCTATAATCCTTTGCATGCCATTCTTGTGCAGATAAATACGTGAATTCTACTACTAGGTAGCTTTCAACTCCTATAAAATAGCATACTCCTGGAAAAAACCAGAACTTAACTATCACAAATGTCTGAACAATGCGTAACATTTCTAATACCAAAAAAAACAAAAAAACTTCATCATAATGGTTCGAGCTGAGGATGAAAAACACTTACGAATTCCGGAGATTTTAATAATTGCAAACCTAACACCTGTATTAAATTAACAGAATAGAACAACATCACTTCTCCTAAACTAGTAAGCTTTAAGTATACGTGTGTTTTTTTTTTATCCCCTGTTAGGGCTTATGTATAAGTCACAGACTTTGTTAAGTCCTTTACTTGGACCACAATGATAATTTCTCAGATAAAATGCTCTATGAAATTTACGTTTCTGGAAGTGACATTGGTTGTCACATGTTTTGTTAATGGGACTTTGTCACATTGTAAATCACGTTCTGAAATTCTAGCAAGTCGGGTCTGTGATGAGGTCAGTTTTGTGTTACATTTTATTGTGCATGATGTGAATGTTTTGTTACACTTACAGTGGGGTACTAGAGGGAGGATACAGGAGTGCACACCCCCTCAGGCAAAAAATTCCACCTGTTTAGGACATGTACCGCCCTTATAGACGAAATTCTGAAACATCCTGTAAGCCTGTAAGGAAAAATTGTTTCTGAGATGCTGAAGCTGTTGTTAAGATCCCACCCCTATAGAAGAGATACATATGTCGAGTTAAACCTGCCTTGAAATGCTAAGCATCCATGAATTAATTGTGCATGCTTAACATTTCAAGGCTAAAATCGCAAATATACAGACAGCAGAAAAGTTCTATAGACATGTTAGTGACAGATTTCTCGGCAAATCCAAAAATACTTCACGCCAGCGTGATTTTCGGGCATTCTCATTGACTAGGGGTCAATAACGTGTTATCTTTAGAGCATGTATATCTATTTACGATTTCAGTGGAAGTCAAAAATCTTCATTTTGTCTAGTATGCCTTCCTCCAAATCCTTTTGTTTTTAGCAATGGTTTTATTCATATTTTAGAATGACTGGTAGAAAATACTTATAAAAGCAAAGTTCTCTAACATACTAAAAGTTAATGCATTACGCATGAAGAAAATCACCTCATTTTATAAAACTAAATTCTCCATACACATATATCTTTAACTTCAATACTTACAATGTCAGACCCCTAACATCAGTACCTTTAACGTTAGAACCTGCAGTATCAGTACCTATGATCTACGTCAGTACTTTCATTCTCCTTACTTAATGAGACGATAACACTCAGATCGGGAATCTCTCTTCATGAGCAGTCAAAAAATGCATAAAAATTGGATGTCAGTCATCTCATATAATATAATATTAATCATACTTAAATATTGACAGATTCAAATTATCGAAAGCACCACAAATACCATTAGAAAGATATACTGTACTTAGCCAAACAATTATGAAAGGAAATCGAATGATGAGATACACATTTAAGAGAAGTTGGTTCGTAGAATTTCTGTGGCTAATTTAAAGTCGCGAGCACGTTTTCCAGAGGATCTGTATTTTATTTCGAAACCGTAAGGATAAAACTTTCAAGGGTAGGTACGTTAATTCAAATTCCTTTTCCTACAACTGAGAGTAAGGATGAGAGTAAGTAAACTTCATTTTTTGACAATCATAAGGATTATTCGAAGTGAATTGAATTTAAAGTAGATGTTTCCACACTGTAAAAAGAAGATGAAGCTAAAAAAGTATTGCATTACATCATTGAAATGATACTGTTTTATGGATTTCACGGGTTACTTTTACTTGGTCATTGTGGCAATGCACTTCTTCCAAATTCTGTAAACAAAGTCGTTTTTATGGTCTTCTCAAATTACAGACAAGAATTAATAAGTTACTTTAGTCTCATTTAAAAAATGAAGACAAAATGCAAGATGTACTTCGTGTAATGTTGAAAGCCAAATTACCTATATTATTGGATCATAAAATTGCATAGTTGATTCTTTACAACAATTAGAACTGTGGACTTTTTATACCTGATTACATGACCTAAATTATATAACTTGGTCATTAAATATTTAAATACCTTCTTCAGTGAACCTTATGACTATGATCAAATGAAAAATCTCATAAGATTGATATTGCAGATTCAGCCCTAGCCTGTGAGTTACTCAGGCAATTCCCACTTGCAAAACAGTTTGAGATTTTCAAAGAGACAGAAGCCATGAATAAACAAGAAGTGGCAGAGCCGAATACTAAGTCCTTTGGCATTTCCTATTGTATTTGTAAAGATGAAAGATGGATTCCCAAGGTTCTGTGTGTACTACCGAAAGATGAATGACGTCACAAAGAAGGATGCCTAGCCACTACAAAGGATTGACTCTACTTTGGATGCATTAACTAGATCAAAATTGTTTTCAGTATTGGATCTGAAGAGTTGATCTTGGCAAGTGCAAATCAGTAAAGCAAACTGAGAGAAGACAGTCTTTACTACAGGAAACTGATTGTATCAATTTGTTGTGTTACCATTAGGATTATATCTTGCACCTGCTATATTTTAGTAATTAATGGAGCATGCTTTCTCCCTGAAATACTTGGATGATATAATCACATATGGAATTCCCTATGATAAATTTTATTATTGGCTAAGAAAAGTTCTGAAGAAAAAAAATCTTAAGTTTAACCCAAAGAAGTGTGAATTGCTACATCAACAAGTGAGTTTCCTGGTACACAAGGTCGACAGAGAGAAATTGTCTACAGACCCATCCAAGATTCAGCGTGTTCAGAATAAGCCAATACCAAAGAACATGCATGAGGTAAACAGATTTCTTGGACTGTACTCTTACAATTAATGTTTAGTAAAACTATTGCTCATCGTCTGCACGGATTACTTGAAAACCAAATAAATTTTGGTGGACTGCTGACTGTAAACAAACATCCGACAAATTGAAGAAAGAAGTAACTATTATTTCCTTTTTTAGAATATCAAACTCTTGAGGATCCACTCATGTTAGTGATCTTGGATTGGGAGCAACGTTATCACAAGTACATCATGGAAAAGAACGTGGGATTGACTGCTATAGCAAGGCAATGAATGCCACCGAAAGGAGGTATTGTACACCTTGAAAAGAGCTATTAAGTGTTGTTCGAGCTCTAAATCATTACCTATATAAACAAAATTTTACACTACTGACAGATCATATAGCATTGTAATGGCTGGATAATTTTTACAGTAAAATATGGTATTGTAGTTTTGGTATATCTTTTAACAACTTGAATCAACAATGGTAATTGTAACTTCTCAATGGAAATGTGAGCTTTTGTTAATTGTAAAATTACTTTACTGCTAAGTTATGAATTTTAAGTTAGTGTACTGTTTTATCTGCATATTTGGATTGTTCAAGTGAGTTAACAATAGAAGGACACGGTTTTCCTTATATGGTGTGTCAAGGTCGTCGCGAGAACGAGGCTGAGCTTATTGATGAGTAAACAAAGCAGATTATCTCCAGATTCTTTTCTTTCATTCTACCACTAATTACAGCCATTACATAAGTCATCTGGTTGTTAAATAAAGAGATCCACCCACAGATATACTTATCAAACCTCACTACTCTCAAAGGTAAGGATTAGTAGGGCACTTGTGTCTTTTAAGGGGAAAATAAGAGAGACAACTACAACCCTATGGGCATTAATTAAAGCTTATATTACAGCTATATTACAGATAACAACCAATTCTATACCTTACACCTGACTGTGTATGAACAAAACCATTCCACACAACTTCGAGCTGCCCCTTCTCAATATATTCTAATGTTTATGTTTCAAAATATATTTACAACACACAGGACTTAAAACAGGATAAAATACAAGCATAGGAAAAGGTTACTGCTTATGTGGATAAAGGTAAGGGTGTAAATTTGGTGTATCTGGATTTACGTAAAGCATTTGACAAGGTGCCACATAAAAAGCTGGTAAAAATAAACTTAACAGCGTCATGAAAGAAAGGGATATTGGTGCAATGGTTAATGAGTATCTTAGGCCATCTAAGGATTGTGCTGTTGCTGGTTGTAGGGCAAATAGGATTATATGTTGTATTTACAGTAATTTTGAATAAAAATCTAAAGAGGTTATAATTTCATTGTATAGGTCACTGGTTAGGCCACATTTGGAATATTGTGTTCAGTCTTAGGCTCTTTACCTTACATTATCAACCATTACACCAAGATCCTTTTCTTTAATGACACTGTTAAGGATATTCTCACCCAAATTATACTTAATACTGTCAAATGCTTTTTGAAAATCTAGATAAACCAAATCCACACCCTTACCCATATCTACATAAGCATTAACCTTTTCAAAGATGTCGAAAGTTTGGAAAGCAAGGCTTTCCCTTAGTTAAACCATGTCGACTATCCAATAAAATTCTAAACTCTGTTAAAGGACTTTACAAAGCATCTTTTATAAGACTTTCGAAACCTTTTTCCACAACGATGTAAGACTAATAGGCCTATAAATTATAATTACTGAGTGATAATATATTGTAACTGGTAATTATTGTCTTCAATCCTGTGCTATCATAATGATTCCATAAAGTTTCTTAAAGTTACAAAATTTGTCGAATAATTTAACATAACAAAGTAATTTGAAAGCATACAGTTGGGTATTTAAGTACCCTCACCACACCTTGTCCAAAAACCAAGTGTTGGTTTGTTTACTTCTCAAAATAAACTAGATCAATATAGCCGACGAACCATCTCCCTGTGTGTTCAGGAAGATGGAGTGCTGTGGGCTATATTTTAATTATTTAAATGTTTTGTTCACTAGAGGAAGCATTTTTCATGGCCAAATAAGTCTAGAAGTTTGATGTAGTTTAGGCCTCCATAAGAATCTTGAAGCGTCCTACAATGTGTAGAAAACTAGAATTATATAAAAATGGTAAAGTGACTGAGTGAGTGAGTTAGTTAAGTAGTTTGGTATCAGTTAGTGAGTTAGACAGGGAGAATTAATACACCTGTGATTCAGTTAATCAACTAGTCAGTGAATTACAGCATGTTTGTTATTGATCCATTAATGAGTAAATTTTTCAAGTAAGTTAGGTATACATAAGTTTCGGAATTTCTGTTGAAACGGTATTTGTGAAGTTAGGTTAACAATGAATGTAGCCTATAATAAACTTTATTGAATAAATAAATAAATTCATTATACATAGACTGGCCCCCAGTGGCACAACGGTATGTCTGCGAACTTACAACGCTAGAATCCGGGTTTTGATACCCGTTGTGAGCAGAGCACAGATAGCCCATTGGGTACCTTTGTGCTTAATTACAAACAAACAAATATACAGAGACTGGATTTGACATTGTTTTCACCAAATAATGCAAAAGAACCCGCCCAGTGCCCAATGATGTAACGTGTTATAAGTATAACAGTATTTAATAATTGCGTCAATCATTGACAGATACTGCCATACGTGGCCTTGTGGTTAATATGCTGGGCTGCTTATCAAAAGTTCCAAGGTTCAAGCCCGCGATATTATTTGCTGGACATGATCTGCATTTTCAGTTGCGGACACGTTATGAAAATTACCGTCAATATCGCTGTTTAGTTAAGAGTATTAATGCAGTTGGAGAGTGCTGCTGACTGTTTGCCTTCCCTCCAGTCAGCTAGTCTAAATTAGGGATGGCTATGCCTGAAATTTGGGTTATCTTATCTGGCCGTTTAGTCCATATGTTGCATAAGATGCCGCTTAGGTTTAAACCCTAAGATAGATAGATAATTCAAGAAGATGATTGTTTGTAATTAAGCACAAAGCTACACAATGGGCTATATGTGCTCTGCCCACCACGGGTATCGAAACCCGGATTTTAGCGTTGTAAATCCGCAGACATACCGCCGTGCCACTGGGAGGCCAAGAAGATGAACGAAAAGTCTTTTTTTTTCTCGATATTAGTGGTCCCTATAGAAGATTATATTGTGATATAGTGTATATAACTTTTTATAGTAATAATTAATTTTTTTTTCATATTCATATAGTTTTGAGTACACTTAACTTATGTGTAAATTTTTTATTAAAAATCAACAACAGAAAACTGTCATTACTGTTGCGTTAGTTGCGTTTACCGGAAGCGGAAGTCGGAAACATCTGACTCCTATCTTCGCTTTCCTGCTGTATAAATAAATTACAGGTAATTTTTTTATGATATAAATAATTAATTTTGAAACTTTAAGAGTTAACAAAGTATCAAAACATTTTAAATCCCCAAACACCATTATTTTCTGGTATCGGTGTGAACCAAAGTGGTGTTTTTTCTGTTTCGGTTATATTTAAATTACAAAGTGCACTTTAATTTCTAAAACTAAAAATTTAACTGAAATCAAAATATAAAATACGTTGCCGCAGTGCTAGGCACAACTTGAGTGATTATTATAATATTAATTAATACTAATACTAACATTTGCTATTGATATACTGATAGTTATTCAAATTATTAATTAGTACAAAGTCTATACTGAGCAAGAGCTAAGCTTTGCTTGTACTGTTGTAGAAAACTTAGTCACATTTTTATTTATAAATTTAGTTGTTTACGGTGTTAATTAACTTAACTCAATAGCCGAAGCTGTAAGTGTAAATAGGTGCTTTAATACTTAGAGATGGAAAATACTTTGTTATAACTAATGCAACGTAAAACAAAGTATTTCTAAGCTCGAAACTTAACACTGTGTGAACTAAATTACGAATGGGCTTAACAAGTGTTACTTTCTCTTCATTTATATATGTAGTGTAGCATTTTACTTCAGTTTTGAATGTGCTATCTTAACATATTATAGAACTTTAGTATTTGTTTATAAGTATGACAATGATGTTATTAACATTCTATGTACATTTTATTTTTGCTACTGTTGATATGAGTCTGGATACGCCTTATACATTAAACTGTATATCTTGATATTCAGATTGTAGATGTGTTAGAAGAAGGTACAGATAGATCTAAAGTGGGATCTTTTCATATTTAATCGAACAAAGGAAGCTTAGCCAGTCTTACAATCTGTAGCCTTTTTACCTTTAAATGAGGTCCAGGAGGTGAATTTCGTATCAGTGGAATAAAAGTTGATGTGCTGTGATATTGAATAATATAAGGCCATCATTTTGAGATAACTGTAAACTGGTTGATGACAGTAAACAAATCTTGAATAAGGCCACGTAAAAAAAATAAAAAATACATGTTTAGCATCCCACCTGCTACCTTTTTTTTTCTGCAGCCACCTCCCCCACCTTTTTTGGTGATTTTTTTCTTTTTTTGAATTATTGTTTTTCAATCACACAAAGAAGACTTCTGTTTGACATGCACCCTTTGAAAACAAGCAATAGTCATGAAAAAAAAAGGGTGCAAACTTTATTTCAAAGATTTTATTTAAAAAAAAGGGCCTCCCACTTCCTTTTTATGGGAACTTTGAATGCTATACATGTTTTTCTTTTTACTTGGCCTTATTTTTCCTGTTATTCTAAATGTTCTTACACAGAGGCATTACAAAAGTATTACTGATTTATTTAAGACAACAAGTACAACTTCTAAGAATTGAGATGAAAGCTTTTTTCTAATATTTCACATTATTTTTAGTTTATGGAACATTTAGAGAGATGATAACTTAAATGATAATTGGTAATATCTTGAATCTTTTCAATACTTTTAGAAAAAGTATAATTTTAAGATCTAAAGAACTTTACAAATGATGTTCAAATGGAAATACCTTGCCAGTGGTACTATGGATAACATAAAAGAAATAAACTTGTACTATTTCATGGTTAATTAATATTGAATAAACATGATAACTAATTCTGATTTATATACTTCACTAAAACTAAATATTTAATTAAACTGACCTGTTGCTTGCTGATTCTCATGTGTATAAAGTAGCATTGTTTCTAGACACTTCATAAAATCTCTTGATCACTATTTTCCTGAAAGTTCTAGGTATTCTAGGACTAATTAAATATCATATGCTCTCTAGTTAACATTTAAATTAAAACATTGGAAATATATCTTACAACATTAGGAATGTGCACACAAAGACTGTTATGCTGCTAATAAAAGTAGTTTTATTTTGTTATCGTAATATACTCTTTTTTTTTTTTTTATATAGACTGGATAAATATCATTCCTATACATTTGATGTTGAGGAATCAATCAATATAGTGGGAATTTGTTTTCAATCAACATGTTAAAGAACATACTAGAAAAGATGCTATATGGCCTTGTTTTCAGTTCTGAGGACATAGTAAGAAATGTTATTGTTCAAGATTATTTAATAGAAGTGGCCACGATATATTTACTCTTGATGTTTTTATTTTAGACTTAGTGCAAGATAGATACTGTTGCTGACTTGACAAAGACTGACTGATCAAATTGGGAAACTTACACAGGAAAAGTGTGAGTGATGCTTGGGATTATCTTACTATGTGTATTAAATTTGCTGAGAAATGCTGTATTTCTTTTAAATAATTTTTTTCAAATCATAGGGCAGATCATAAATAGTACTTAGATAATGAAATTTTAATGAATTATATTTCAGGAATATGAAAATCACCATTAAAATGGAAGGTTTGGTAGAATATTGAAATAAAACTGGTTAAGAAAACTATAGTGAGGCTAAAAAAAGGGAACTTTAAAAGCTTGTAACTTATAAAGTAAATATGTATTTAATAGATTTTTATGCTGAGAGTAAAAAAATTATAAAAATTTAAATAAACCATTGAGGTTTTACTAAATTTAAATGGTTTGTTTGTTTGAAGTTAAGCACATTGTGGGCCCGGCATGGCCAGGTGGATAAGGCGCTCGACCCACAATCTGAGGGTCGTGGGTTCGAATCCCCGTCACACCAAACATGCTCGCTCTATCAGCCATGGGGGCGTTATAATGTGACAGTCAATCCCACTATTCGTTGGTAAAAGAGTAGCCCAAGAGTTGGCGGTGGGTGGTGATGACTATCTGCCTTCCCTCTAATTTTACACTGCTAAATTAGGGACGGCTAGTGCAGATAGCCCTTGTGTAGCTTTGCGCGAAATTCAAAAACAAACAAACAAACAATTAAGCACATTGTAAGTCTGCAGACATACCACTGTGCCACTCGGGGGCTATTTAAATGGAAATGATGCTATAGAAGAGGATTACATACTTAGTTCAAATGTTAAACAACGTTTTTGCTACAAATGATGATGATGATATAATTTGTGCTGTGTGATATCTTTAAAGTCAGGGAAGATCTTAATTCTTATCTGTTATTATTAAATATAATTGTGTTTTTGAATAGCTTAGTAACCACATATACTCAAGTTTCAATCTTAGGAGAGATTTATTGTAAGACTAAAGAGTTTAAACATTGAAATAATGGGTATATAAACAGAATTTTTTCAGAAGAGTATAGATACACAGAATTACTGATTATTGGAAGTCAACCAATAAAATACTTACCTTTAAAATGAAGGGTTTAGAGTAGAAGAAGATCAATGG
The DNA here is from genome assembly GCF_000517525.1 of Limulus polyphemus. Classification (NCBI taxonomy): domain Eukaryota; kingdom Metazoa; phylum Arthropoda; class Merostomata; order Xiphosura; family Limulidae; genus Limulus; species Limulus polyphemus. The sequence goes on from NW_013670031.1 coordinate 55,558, forward strand.
AATTGCAGGCTAATTAGCCTGAGTTGTATTGAAATCCATTGCTAAGGATTATGTGTAAAGTCATCTTGAAGATACATTTTAGGAGTTTGATTAAACATTTTCAATTTGACTTTAAAAAGGGGTTTAATTTCTCATTAATTTATTGCAGCTTTTTAATAGAAGTTTTGCATGCAAAGATGAGGCTGTTATTATTAATGATTTTTATCTAGGCATAGACAAAGTTTTCAGTAAGGTTCCATCACAATCAGTTAATTAGTTAGTGAGACTATTACAGGATGAGAAGAGAAACTCAAAAGATAGAATAAAAATTGGCTTGAAGGTAAAAAAAAAGATCATGATTAATAGGCACCATTCTGATTAGGATAAATATGACAAAGGTGCATAAAGGATTCATCATACAGCCTTTGTTGTTTCTTGTCTGTCAGTAGTATGGACAACTGTATAATATGATATGGTAATATGGAATCATACTGTGTGTTGTTTACTCCCTTGGTTAATGAGTAAGAATTTTTCAAAATATTATATTTTTTTATTGTGTCCACTTTAGATGTAGTTATTTGCTCAAGTAAGTTACTCAGCTTTCCCATTTTCTACAGCACATAGTATGTTTGTAATTGTTTTGTTTTTTCTATCCCTGTTCTCTTATAAGAAAGATAACTTCTAGTTAGAGAGACAGCTGTTTATCTTGTCAGCAAATCAGATAATATGTAGGGAGCTGTCATGCCCTTTTCACACAACATGTTATAAACAGGTGAACTACTTGCCTAATGTGGGGCCTGGCCTTGTGTATACTTTTGTTTTTCTTACATAAGGCCAAGCTTGCCCCAGGAGCTAGAGAATTTCACAGTCATCAATGTTCAGCAGACCTTTGTAATAGATTTCTGCTGAATTTATTTTTATACTTTTACATTTAAGGCTTTGTGAGTGTAAGAATTCTTGTGGAATTTTTAGATTTAACATTTTCCTTAAGTAAATGTGTTTTAACTTTCTCTTTTGAGGGAGTCAGTGTTTTCTTTTTAGATTAACTTACAAGCTGGATCACACTTGAACTGTTAAGAGAAACTATTGAAGGTTTCTTACACATCTTTTACGAGTTCCACACATTCATGAGAAACATTTGCTTTATTGTTCTGTATTAAGTAAAGATTGTTTGGATTTGTGCATTTGTTTCCTCTCTCTTTGTTTCCAAAATGAACTAATTTCAAGTTTGGGGAATACATTCCATAAACCAGTATCCTAAATGAATATTTAAAAGTAAATCTTCATGCAAAAGATTGATGAATGGTGGACAAACAGGGAGCTTTTCCTTGAAGTAGGGTGCCTAACCCTAACAAGAATCAGGAGTAAGGTGACATTGGTGGGTAAGTTTCACCAATATGAACCATTTTTCCATCAGTTGAGAATGCTTGAACTCATGAGGAAAGGTCTGGATAATTTTGAGCTGGAAATTATAATAGAGTAAAGGAAAGGTTAAATTTTGATACCATGACTGGGATATTTTCGTTACAGAGTTGTTGTGACATTCCTGACAAGGTAAATGGCCAGACTCGATGATATTCCATTGAGTATCCTTAAGTCTCTGAAATGACATTTCCTACACGAGGATGGCTGTACAGTTTGGTATACAATGAGTTAGGAGCTGAGGCAGGGTAGTCTTTCTTGCAGGTAGAGTGACCAGATCTAGGTAAAGCCATTTTCTAGCCTTCAGACGTTTACTATTGCTGTGTTAAATATACACGACTGTTTCAGTTTAATACGAGTGTTATGATTTAGATAGTTTATATAGTGCGTCTATATATATATACAGTTGTAGTGGTAGCAAAAATATTGTAGAGGACATAACTACACTATATAATCATGTTGACTAACTTTAATAAGTGGAAAGATAGGGGCAAGTGACTTGGGCTCATACATGACGATGTATGAGAGTTTATTATTGAACAACAAGACCTAGAAAGAGAAGAGCACAGGCAGAGAAGCAAGGAGAAGAAAGAAGAAAATGAGAGACTGGAAATAGAGAGAATAAGAACACAAATTGAGATCACCAAGCTCACCAACAGAAATATGGAGGATCCAAGAATGACAATGGTATCAGAGCCAGCTAAACTAAACTTCCCAAACTTGATGAATAGAAGGACAACCTGAATGCTTTCCTGTTGAGGTGTGAAAGATTTACCCAATGTCAGAACTTGGTCTAACCACCACACTTCTTCAGGTAGATTGTTCATTGCACTTCTCCTAAATCAGTGGCCAAGTTGTTTGACTTGGACTTTTCTATATTTTCCTGGAGCTGTAGCAGTATTTTTCACAGTATGATATTGGCTTTTCTGTACCTGTTGCTTGTTGGTCAAAACTAAAAGTCTTGTCTACCTAGTTGGTTGGTCCTTAGTTTTGCTGTATCACAACATCTGGATGTATGGGTGGTCACTTAACTCTCAGCTGAGTTTAAACTTGGCATGTTGTAGATGTCTGGGTAGAATGGTCTGTCTGAGGTAAAAATCACTGCAACTGCTGTACAAACTTTTTCCTCTCTTTGGACTGTCTCAAAACTGCTTCAGTAAGGATGAGAATATTTCTTATTTCTTTCACCCAGATGCCCGTCCCACCTATATGCTCGCCCTTTCAGCAATGGGGGCATTATAATGTTACAGTCAATCCCACTATTTATTGGTAAAAGAGTAGCCCAAGAGTTGGTGCTGGGTGGTGATGACTAGCTGCCTTCCTTCTAGTCCAGCTGTTCCCAACCTTTTCACCACCAAGAACCCCCATGTTTTTCGAAAGATTCCATCTACCCAACAAACTGTTTTTCTTACTAATGATTGACTTGTTTTTCATTTTTCACTATCAAATAAAAGACATATATAACTGAGTGTGCAATTAAAAGAACAGCAGAATTAAAAAACTTTCTTGTTTAATGAGGTGGTATTATCTTTGCGGACCCCCAGGGGTCCGGGGTCCACAGGCTGGGAACCACTGCTCTAGTTTTTCACTGCCAAATTAGGCATGGCTAGCACAGATAGCCCTTGTGTAGCTTTGCGCAAAATTCAAAACAAACCAAACCAAAATAATAATCATTATTAATACACAAAACATTATGTGCACTTGCAGTTTACTTATGTTAGACCATGACTTTCATTGGATTGCTGGACCGATTATTGACATTCAAGTTGTACTAGACTATCTTCTGCTAAATCCAAGGTTCCTTAAAATACTCATACTAACCCAGTATTACACGCTACCTGCATAACTGACACATTCTCAAATTTATATCTTGTAATCATACAGTATTTATTCAGAAATTAGTGCTTGTTTCACATAAGACTTGGTTGCTTAAAGCCAAGAAGCTGATGTTGCTTTAAGTTACCTTTCTTCCTTTTTTTTTTTTGTCTCTTGGAAATGGATAATACCTGTTACCATCTAGGAAGGATACTGCTCACTATGAAATGGATGATACCTGTTACCATCTAGGAAGGATACTGCTCACTATGAAATGGAT
>NW_013670031.1:59979-63326 GCF_000517525.1 Limulus polyphemus
CTCACCTATCCTATAATGAGAATGACCATGCAAGTCACCCTAGGTAAATGCAATGCTTTTTGCGTGATAAAGAATGTTGCATTTTTCAGTCTAGCATGAAACACCATTTGAATAGCATTATCTAGAACTTGTTCTTGAGTAGTAAGTTCTGTAACACAGTAAAGGTGATCATCCCGTGTGAGTAACATCAAGTACACACACTGTATTCATGTTTGATGTTAAAGGAAGATTGTTAATTTTGTATTATACTTTGCATCCAAACTTATTACTACATTTTATTTCGACTTAGTTAGTAAGATACTTAGTATTACTCGGTAATCTATAGCTCGAACGAATATCTTGTTATCTAGCAGATCAATTTGATGTAGCTCTAAAGTTAATCCAGTTTTATTTAGATACACCACATACTGACCAGAATTACTCTTACCATCTGTAATCTATAGTTCGAACGAATATCTTGTTATCTAGCAGATCAGTTTGATGTAGCTCTAAAGTTAATCCACTTTTATTTAGATATACCACATATTGACCAGATTCCTTAAAAGATACGGGGCTCGAGCCTATAATCGCTGAATTTTTCGGTGTTTCAGTGTGATAACGATCATGGTTTTCTATTCTGATTTTTCAAGACACCAACTGGGGAATTCGGGGCAGGGGATCTGTGTGACAGCGTCTAGTGACGCCTCTGCTTACTATATAACGTATATAGTTAATACTAACTATATAACAATTTCGTATGTGGTATAACGTTATGGTGTTAGTTAAGGCCACAACGGTGGCTTAGTGCTAAGTCTACGAACTTATAACACAAAAAAAATCGGCTCTTCTAAAGTTTCACTGTCGGAGCCGTTTGGTTTATATAGGTCACAAGACGTTTTTAAGGACTAGTGTGGAGTTTTGCGTTTACATGCTTATGCTGGTGTTATATTGTTGAACGAACTGTATATGTCGCATGGAAGCAATTACTTTGGAGTAAATAGCAAGTATGCGTTTATTCATTTTTTATTTGTTATAAATACATAAGTTTATTTGTAAACGAATGTACTGTAGTATTTTATTTTCAAAGTTTGTCAAACTGATCCTCTTTTAAGTATTCAAGTTTTAAAACTGAAAACGTTATTACTTCTGCCTAACATACAGCCTATAGCGCGCGTAAAAGTCATATTTCTGTCTTCTTGTAATAGCTATTTTAAGTTGCTAAGTGTAGAATCGTGTTTTAATTCCCGAAAGCAAATACATTTTTAAACCCAACATAATATAAGTAGATTTTAAACATGTCCGGTGATTTTTTTAAAGCATATACATGTATATGTTTATATACGCGTGTTTTGTAAGTATTCTATGCATTAATAAATCTTTCAGTATATATATATATGTATTTACCTACTCCACTCGCAACATTAAAACAACATGCATGGGCAGAAGTGTATATTATAATCACAAATGAGAGAGATCCGATGAATATTTAATAAATACAACAGAGCATACTTAATGCAACCCATGTATGTCTATTTTCGCCGGGAAATCACAATTTCCTGAAATGCTTTTATTTTTACACATAGAAATCCCAGTATAAAAGTAATTTGTGTTGAATTGTGACCCAAACATAACTTATAAGTGTTTAGTAATAAAATACAAAATTGTGAATTTTAACTTATTATTCATGTATTTAATCTGTAACTAAAAGCATATTACCAATGATGTATACGGTGTTATTGTTATTAAGTTGGAAAAAAAAAGGGACTTTAATAATCAACCACCACCAAGACAAGTCTTAATAAAGCCACAAAATATAAGCAACATTATATTCAGATTCGAAGTTACAGAAGACTCAAAAGGGTTTTAAATGTATAAAGGTTAAAATCCTGAAACTGTGAATGCCACTTTTATTTATTCAAGCCTCTCTGACAGAATAACCATCCATGTGAATAGTGATTTTAATATCTTTATATAAGGTTCTACCGACATCCTTTTGGTTCAGCCTAACTCGAAGTTATGCCGATGAAGGCCGGTATTTCCAGAAACCAGTCAAACTCAAGAACGAGGGCTGCAACAAATGGTAGATCAAACTTTTTACATTTTTTTCTTACTTAAAATTGGCGAAGAAATCGCTACGAAATCAGTTATTTCACTGCTGCAGCTTTTGGATAAGGCTTAACGTCGTTCTCTCTTAAAATACTATTTTTGTAGGTTGAACTTTAACTTAAATTTATTTTCTCTCTCCCTCGGTTCACTGTTATACCTAAAATCAGTAATCTATCTCCACTCCAGCTCTATTTCTCTCTTGTAAAAAAATGACTATAGTTGTTGCTCATGTTACCATCCGACAATAACTTTTCTAACGAGTTTCGCTTGTCAGTTGTTTAGTTAGTCTGTTTCACATTTATTATCAGGATTTGTTTTCGGGATAACGATAGAAAAATGAGGAAAATGAAACAATATATAATTTATATGTTAAACATGCAACTAAAATTCCTTTGAAAGTCTTGGTAGTAGATATATATGTTAGCAAAATAGATTTATAATGGATAACCTGCTGTAAGGCTTCGTTATTACAACGTCGTCTCCGACAAAGAAACAAAATAGCTAAATAAGACATTGTCATTCACACTTAGTTGAAACATGTATAAAAAAATGCTTTGTGGTAGTATCAAGTGGTAATGAGTACCGTTAAAAAGCGCCTTTCTGTACAAACATCACATATTGATCGCATAAAGTAAATTTATTATAAAAATCAAAACATTTTCTAGTAGAAATACTAGCATGAGCGTGCGCGCTCACACACATTTCTTATAGCTCGGGATTAAGTAAGTCATAAATACAGCTTTTGGAACCAGTGTTTAATTACAAAGAAATTAAAACTTCCTTACAAAATATAACCACTTTCTAAGTGGTGTGGATAAAAAAAAAATCCTTCAATATATCTGTCAATTTGCTTTATAGTCTTTAAAAGTTTGGATTTATTAGGACTAAACAGAAGTTTCTAAAGGCATTGGGATTTTCATTTTCAACGAAATATTATACACTTGGACTAAACTGTCAGGTCTGAGACCCTTAGGGCTCAAATAAAGCCGTTCGTAATGTTGATCTACGAGAAGGAAGTTAGCCAGCAGCCTTTAAGGGCTTCGTCAGGCTGTTTGAACCAAATAAAGGGATTGGCTGTCACTTTTATCACGCGCCCACAACAGAAGTTATGGAGTGTGTTTAGCCGCACATCTCGAACCGTAAACTTTTCATTCCCAGCCCGGTACGCTAACTACTAGGCCATGTATGGTCTAAAATCTCAAAGATTTCATTAATCGATGGCAAATAGGCCCGGCATGGCCAGGTGGTTAGGGCGCTCGACT
>NW_013670031.1:63627-66050 GCF_000517525.1 Limulus polyphemus
TGAAGCTAACACCTGTAGTTAGGTTTATGTATACTACAATTACGAGTAGTAAAAATGTGACTTAGACCACATACCAGTGTCAGGAACATTGTTTTGTTGCAAAGCTTCACAGTATGTGTGTGTGTATATATATATATATAGATAGATAGATAGACATATAACTACATAATAATAGTAATACAATTAATGGAGATACTTGTAACCATAGGATTTGATTATTACAAAGGTAATATTTATACCTTTGTAATATATATTTTTGTTTTGTTTTTATGAAAATTAGTTTCTTACATTTAGGCCTAGACAGAGTTGTATTACACATATTTTTGGTTTGTTTTTTGTTGAACATAAAACCAAGAAGCAGCATTTCTTTCTTTAATATACAGCTTAAATTTATTTGTTCTTTATTTGATTTCATGACAAATATTTATATTTAAAATGTTTGTTTTAAAGTTTATAAAAAAGATAATAATCGGCTTAAAACTAAGTTGAATAGAATATATGCAATTTAGAAAATTTAGCTTAAGTTTTCTTGTTTATAAAGGTGAGCTGAGACTATTTTGGGAGCTGAGGATTAAGTAGTGCTGCTGGACGATTGTGGGAGCGACCAGACCTTTCCCATAATGAGTTATTGTGTAGAGACACGAGTTTTGTTGTACCATATGAAACTATGGAAACAAATGTTGTGCTCGTGCTGTTTTGTGCGTCACAGTAGTTGAAAAAATGTATTAGTCGTATGTATCGTTGTTATCCATTATCTGAAACAACACTCGCGTACACTACTGTCGTGAGACATAAGTTCGTGTATGTAAACGTAAGCAATATCAAGGCCCCCCAGAAGTATGTCTGTGGACTTACAACGCTAGAAACCGGGTTTCGATACCCGTGGTGGGCAGAGCACAGATAGCCATTGTGTAGCTTTGTGCATAAATTCAAATAAAAAAACGAAACCAGCAATATCAAGTAAAATCAACAGTAGTTGTTTAGAGTTTGCAGAGTCGTATATGCATAGTATTCGTAACTTAATAGGCATAGCGCGGTCCAATGGGAGCGTGCCCGACTGTGGAACTGAGGTTCCATGGTTCGTGCCCCTTTATCACACACGCACGCACACACAAGCTAATAATAACAATCACGCTCCGTGGGTTCATGAACTGGTTTGTTGAGTTTGACCGCTAGCCATTCAAACACTAGATGACCATCTCTCTACAAGGCACCTGCCCATGCAGTCATGACTTTTCTCATTGAGCCACCCGCTGCTATTATCGGTGTTGATGTCTGCTCTATATCAGTTCCATGATTTTGGACGTGTTCAGCAATCCTGATCTTTCCCTGTACCATTATTCGTTGTGTTTAACTTAATGCCACCTGCCTGGACTTACTTCATACTTTTGATTTTTTCCAGTGGAGCTAACCAGGACCTCAGAGAGTCATATGGACCCTGTGGAAGAATTGACCCCCCAAATGTTTTGGAATGATGCTGAGTACACACATTAGTGTTTGAAGGTGCAGTTTATATTTGCTTGAATGTTCCATACTGATTTGATACATTCTGTACACATTTCTGTCGCTTGTATGAACTCCTTGGTGTGTAGTGGCCCCAGGGAAATATTCCTGGCCTCACCACTTTCTTGATGGGCCTGAACCTGAGACCTTCGTGACAATCTCTAATTTATTCAAGTGCTGAAATAGCAAACGAGATATGGTATAGGTTGCTCTGAGTAGCGCATGGCTGGTTAGAATCCTTTGTCTTGTAGTAATGCTGTTCAAACCAAGAGTGCAGGGTGTCACAGAGTGTTGGTTTGGTTTCTCCTTTTCATTGCGGGAAAGCGTTGTTTGTCTTTGGTAATTGTTGTTCCTTCGGTTTTTAAAATATCACCTATGAATGAAAAATATTAGAAGAAAGCTAGAGAGGGCAGTTTTTGTTCGTCTGTTAAGTTATTCTTGTATGAAGCTTTGTTAAAAATTTTATACCGTAAATGTTAATAATTGCTACATCCTTACGTCGCAAATCCATTGATAAAGATAATGTGATTTATTTGGTGTCCCCGGTGGTTTAGCTGTAAGTTTGACGTCTTGTAACACTAAAATTGAACCCTTTTTATTATATTTTTTCTCTTCAGTTATCCGAAAGTAACCCATACAGTATCTGTTGATTAACAGTGCAGTAACTCGGGAAGTGTTTGGAACTTCGCAGTGTTGTGTTCAATGATATGTCAAGTGATATTATTGCACATGTTATTCATAGTCCAGTAAATCCAATAAACCCCAAAGTGTGTAGTGCAAACTTGACAAGTCCGTTCACGTGTTGATAGAATTATTATAAATACAAAAATTAAGATGTACAACAAAAATCTTTCTTTATAAAAAAAAAAAAAAAAAATGGACGTTTTCGAAGATTCAACGTACCTTTTATTTTACGGATA
>NW_013670031.1:66576-69164 GCF_000517525.1 Limulus polyphemus
TACACTGCTAAATTAGGGACGGCTAGCGCAGATAGCCCTCGTGTAGCTTTGCGCGAAATTCAAAAACAAACAAAAATGAAAGAAATCTTAGATTTCCATCATTAAAGATCAGGGTACACTTTTCGGCAATAGAGGAGAAAGGATACATCCATTTGGAGTTTAAACTTACCACAGTAAAAAGAGCACTTTTCAGCTCTGAAGGAAGAATTGCATCTGCTTTGAACTTTAACCTTCGGACAGTAAAGAGCGGAGTTCAGTTATGGAAGAAAGCCTGTCTCGCAAACATCTTGGAATTTGAAAGAGTAAAGATATTGTTAAATTGAAGTCAGCTTTTAGATTTATTTTAAATTTTTCTATGGTACTTCAACAATAGTAGTGTTTTTATGTTCATAGTAAGCTCAAGTACACTGTGGAACGTTAGGAAATGTAGTACGGAGTTAAATCTGAATTATTTGACTCTTACTCTGATCTTGGAGCCAGAAAAGGACTAAAAATATATAAAGAAAGTAATCTTTAGTGAATGCATAAACACAATCAAAGCAAACGAGTGCACTTTATGATTTGACATTGTTTTTAACTTGTTGTAAAGCTTTAGAAAACTAACGTTTTCACAGACTGAGAGCATAGAATTATATACAAAACTCGTTGGTCCATCCATATCAATACGCACGTACCATCGCATCACTGTTGGTCATTTCAATAGGAAACACGAGGCATATTTTTATCCCCAAGTTATTACCTAATCCACCAGTGGAAGAAATCACTGTCTACTTTTACATAGCTTATTCTCCTATACAGCACTCTCTCCAACGAGAAAGCGCATATGACACCAAAGGGAGAGTGACAGAAAACAGCAAGTAAAGAGAGCGAAATAATTCAGCTATATTGCCTGACCAACATTCTGTTGTCAAAAGTACAAAACTGCTACATACGCCACAGCATATAAATGAAAAATTGAAAATGCTAGGCTAGTATAAAATGTTCATCTTACTAAACAAAAGAAGACGGGAAACAGTATGCTTTGTATACTAGTGACACTAAATTACATTGGTAATACGTAGAGTAAAACAGTTTCTAGCAATATTAGAAAAACAAAACGCTGCCGTTTTGAGCCCTTCTTAAATTTCTGGCCATAAAGAGCAGAGCAACAGATAGATGTATACTTTAAATACGTTTGGGTGGCAATGACTTGCTTTTGGCACCATTTCACACAAGCTACATTGTTCTTTGCTGTGCTCGTAATACTCCTCGTGGCGTCTGGTATACTGACCAACCTCGTGAAATATAGTTATAACCGTCTCTATGTTGACATGGTAACCAGTTGCAGAAGAGGAAATCTGATTCAGACACTTGTGGCCAAGGCGTGCTTAGGCTGAATGGCCAGTTATTTGCATTTCAAATCACATAATTGATTATCAAAGCGTGATTTGGATAACAGTGAGTTGAAGAAATGGAGGGTGAGTGAGACATGATTTTGTAACAGTGGCTTTACCAGGTCGTAATTATAATATTACAAATTCCGATTTGCCTTTGTTTTCTTCAATGTGCGTATAATGTAAAATGGTTAAGTAGGAATACTCATTGCCTTCCCCCGTCCGTGAAGTAAATACAGGCGTGTAATTTATGTTAAATGGGAGTGTTCGTTACCTTACGTTCCGGAATGCAGTTGTTAGGTGTTTATAATTTGAAATTTACATAAACGTGTGTGGAACTCTCCACCTTATTGTACCCTGTCCCATTAGTAATAGAAAACCTGAATCTTTCAACACAATTTCCTAATGCAGAAAAATATCAAAGTACGAGGAAGGAAATGCATGTTTAAAGTAACTTTTTTATTTTTTTATTCAGTAAATATTGTAACGTAGTAATGAATTCCTTTCGCCCCCCTTCGCAAGTGTAATAAACAAAAAACTGCATATATCAGGCTTAGTATATTCAGTGTATAAAAAGAAATAAACAAGATATTAATAGCTTGTATATAGAGGTTAGCATCTGGCTAAAACGTGGGTATACATGTTGTACATCTAGAATGTATACTTCTTTAGTTTGAGCAGTGAAGCAAAAAATATGCCCGTATATATAACGATTAAGAAAATACAAACTCGCAAGATATTCGGATGTAGTGCTAGTTTCTGTAATATCTCAGCTTGCTCTGCCTTGCATGTTCTTATTGGTGTTAAACTGAAAACATTTTTTACACGTTCTTTCGGGTACAAATGTCGGAATGGTGAGCCAGTCATCTTTTAAGACGTGAAACTTATCATATTGCTGCCGGTTGTGTGCTTTAAGAATCATATAGAAATTGGCACTTTCGTGTGAAAGTAATAGTAGTTTTATATGATATACTGTGTTATCCGAGATAATTGGTTGTTGTTTTATAATAACATCCAAGTAACAGATGTTGCTGGATGAACAACATAAAAACAGTAACCTGAAAGATAGTTTGTAAACAAACAGAACATCAGATAATAATGGTTGGAGACGGCTTTAATGGGTAATGAAGAAAAACTTTAATATAAGTTTAACATAACAGCAAATGTACAAATGATGACAAAACCTTGTCGAAACGTTGTACATTTGCTGTTATG
>NW_013670031.1:69701-74713 GCF_000517525.1 Limulus polyphemus
AAACCTTGTCGAAACGTTGTACATTTGCTGTTATGTTAAACTTATATTAAAAGTTTTTCTTAATTACCCATTCAAGCCGTCTCCAACCATTATTAGTTTCAAAGTGGGTTCTTCGTCATCGAATTTGATAACATCAGATACTTAAAACTTTTGTGTGTGAAAGCCAACACGATTCTTACACGATACCATTAACTCAGTTGTTTGTGATACAACTCCAAGTTGGGGGTGATATTTGGATTTTCCTCATTAAAGGGAACTAATACACTTAATTTGTAACGCAATAGAACATGTTAATGATCCGGTAATGTTTCATTTCTCATCGATGCCTTCTTTGTATATCCATCGTGAAAAGCTACTTAGAAATATATATTTACCTGTAGTTTAATAATAATGAAATAAAATACAAATAATCCTTCCACTAGGTGGCATTTGTTTTAGCTGTTTGATGTACAGAATAAGATAGATTATTCATGAAAATCTTACAGAGCTATGTACCCGCTGAGAAATGCAAATGTTCCCCTGGGGGTATATGTGCCCCAGGTTGGGAATGTCTGATGTACACTATTCCAGTTTGTACTGAAACGAATACGTGTACTTGGACATATTCTTGTACAGTCACTTCTCAGAATATTAAAGAAAAAGTGTTTTATGTATGTGCAATGTTCGGAGACTTCAGTGATTATGACATATGTCATGTCTGGTATAAAAACCTCTCTGTCATCTTTATAAGATCACGTATGCCTCTACATTTTATAACGTTTTGGGGTTAAAACATACAGTCAGTATCCCCCCCCCCATTCTTAACTCTGTGAGAACGATATAGAACATCTAAAGTATGTAAAACACCCGAATATATATTGGACTTGAATATTGATGATCAGTACATCTTTTTACGTTATAGTAATTGGATATATTTCGTATTTTAAAACAACTTGCGTTAAATAATGATACAGTACTTTATTATAGCGAACACTGACTCGTAGCTTGTTGAATAAATGCATCATTACGAACACATGAACAGAATTTTTGGAATAAGTTTTCCTAATCATTGATGTACGGTTGAGTCACCCTACGAAATTAACAGGATTTGTACTGAACTTGTGGAATTTGTTATTGAGAGATCATTGCGAATCTCACGCTGAGAAACACTATTTAAAGGACAAGAAGTAGCGTTATGTGATCCGAACCTCAGAGCGTTGAAAGTCCGGCCATATCCATTTTAACTTTCATCAGTGTTCTGTAAGTTGTCCGAAAATGGACATTTCGAATTCATGAATTGTTTGAGTAGAAATGTTAGAAAGCCATTAGCGTAATTGTGACTTAGTACACATATATAAACTTGTCTGGAATGTTCTCTGTTGCCTTAGAGCTGTGAACATTAACAATGAAGAAATACGTAAAAACCCACTCTAATTATGAAGATTGATGAGATATACAAAGGTTAAGAAAGAGTCTTAATATTTTGTTTGTAAAAGCTTACATTATAAGATACCAGATACTCGGGCTACGTCCAATTAATTTGATGTTTAATATAAACATTTCTGTTTTTCAACATAAACCTTGCACGTTTATTGTTCGTTCAATTTGTAAGCTTGTTTACAGCATGTTGTATTCTGCAATATACAATATTATATTTAGTGCATTTAGCAATTGTAAATATAGTCTGTTACATTTAAAATTTTTAGCAGGTTTTGGACCACAGAAAGCTGTGTTTATTAGGCTCTACAAATTACACAGGCCTGCCATGGTTTTACTGTCTTGAAAGTTTTACATGTTCTATTGTAATTCCTGTACGCTGAATCCGAAAATGATATCTATTTTGCTCCATCACGTACAGATTTTTCACAGAACGTCATACCGCAGTACATAAAAGAAAGACCACGTAGTTTCGAGACTAAAAGACGTAGATTTCACACAAAAAAATCAGGATGCATATTCGTTTGACATCAATGTTCTTCACTTTTCTTCAGTTTGTTTGTATTTTTGTTAACAAACATGATAATAACAAATTTTCATTGTGGTAAACGAAATAATAATTTGATCTAAGTAAGAGTTTTTTTTGTTTTCTTCCCGGTTTGTAAAATATCCTTAGGTGATAGAAAAAAAAAAAAGCATATTATTTTCGAAATCTGCGTAGCTGAACTATGGAAAATCCGTTATTAAAACCAAAACAACTTTTATGAAGTTTAAATTCGCAGCCTGTGTTTTTAACGATATTAAGTTTCGGACTGTTGGTGAATTTCCGCGTAGTATTCGATTATTTTATATATATATAAAAAAAGTGTTAAAAATAGTGCAGCGGAAGAGGAAAGATCATTCCCTTCTTGTTTATACCCTACGCATTTAAGATTCTTTTATATTAGAAAAAGGCCTATTGTACTATATAAACCAATAAGAATATTTCTGTTGCGTTTGCCCCCCAGTGGCACAGCGGTATGTCTGCTGACTTACAACGCCAGAAACCGGGTTTCGATACCCGTGGTGGGCAGAGCACAGATAGCCCATTGTGTAGCTTTGTACATAACTTCAAACAAACTATTGCGTTTTTCTTGGCATGTAAACACGATGCTGTTCGAAAGTCGTTAACAAGTATCTGATACTTATGAAATTTCAGGAATAATTTCGTATTGCCATTATATCATTTTTCAGAGAAAAATTAAGCAAATATTAGGGAAATTGTAGCTGAATAAAGTGAACGATTCATAACAGACTTATGTTGGCTGCATGTTGTTACAGGGCATTTTATAATGTACTTTGTTGGAATTAGGTTTACCCTGTTACTGTATTATAAATGTCGTCAGCTCGACATTTTTCAATAACAACGGACTTTGTCCAGACGTGAAGTTTCGCGGGTGTTTTTTAACTACATCTTTGTCTCAGTGTTAGAGGTGTCACATTTTGAACCTCTCTTCTCTTTACGTTGCAATAGGAAATTTGGATACAGAATCGTGCATTAATTTAGAAGCTTTTGGTATTGAAATGTAGGAAATAGGCATCCGGAACCGGAAGGATATCATCTCCACTGTTGCGTGTCGTGTCCTATACTAGGAGCGAGACTGTGCTTGAACAGTGTCGAATTTAGGGTTACTCACCCTCATTTTCGTAATATATACAAGATCTTTGTAGTGTTGTATGACAACCATGTGTACGCCACACACACACACACACACACATACACATATGTTGCTGTCTCTGTGGGACGTGTATTCATGCCCTGTTCCGTGAGTCAAGCACTATGCTCAGCTGTTGGCCAGAGTTCTACAACAAAAGTCCACTACTTACCAGATTTCAGCTTCGAGTTGCCACCGACCCTTACTTAAACTACCAGTCGGTAAGTTCACGTTATGGACTGATTTTCCTCCATGCCAAGCTATTTGGACAAATATTCAGTTGTTTTGTTAATTCAAAAAACTGATAGTCTTACCTTGCTTCATGTGTAGTAAACACATCATAACTATTGAAGTATTTTTAAGAAACTTTATCTGCGATTCCAGGGTGTTTCGAATTACTCCATCATTCTCAAACTTTGCGGTTTATATATATATATATAAGAATAATTTTGTTCGGTAAGTTCTTATTATACACATATTACAACAGCCGTGTAAATCTACTGGGTATGACTATAAATAATATTTGTAATAGAAAATGTTTTTACAATAAATCTAATCTATAATCAATCATTAGCCAATACTTTAATAAAACTAATCTTATAATCAATCATTAGCCAATATTTGGATAAAACTAATCTATAATCAATCATTAGCCGATACTTTGATAAAACTAATCTTATAATCAATCATTAGCCAATATTTTGATAAAACTAATCTATAATCCATCATTAGCCGATACTTTGATAAAACTAATCTATAATCAATCATTAGCCAATATTTGGATAAAACTAATCTATAATCAATCATTAGCCGATACTTTAATAAAACTAATCTATAATGAATCGTTAGCCGATACTTTAATAAAACTAATCTATAATCAATCATAAGCCGATACTTTAATAAAACTAATCTATAATCCATCATTAGCCGATACTTTAATAAAACTAATCTATAATCAATCATTAGCCGATACTTTAATAAAACTAATCTATAATCCATCATTAGCCGATACTTTAATAAAACTAATCTATAATCCATCATTAGCTGTTACTTTCACATGCAAGTGTGTAACTAATTCTAAAGAAATATCACTTGATACGTGAAATAATCATTGGAATAAATAAATTAATAAAAGTTGATTGTAGAAAAATCTTGTTTCATCAACTTTAAGTATTAAACGTGCTACACATATAGCATCAGTTTTAGGACAGATAACAGAAATGTTTATACATTACGAAGTAACTTTTTCTTTCTTTTTCATCCAAACAAATGCAGAAATATCATATAGCCAGGTGGTTAGGACGCTCGACTCGCAATCTGCGGGTCGCGGGTTCGCATTCCCATCCCACCAAACATGCTCGCCCTTTCAGCCGTGGGGGCGTTATAATGTGACGGTCAATCCCACTATTCGTTGGTAAAAGAGTAGCCCAAAAGTTGCTGGTGGGTGGTGATGACTAGCTTCCTTCCCTCTAGGAACGGCTAGTGGAGATAGCCCTCGTGTAGCTTTGCGCGAAATTCAAAACAAACAAACTTACCTTGTTGTTTTTTTTTGGGGGGGGGTGTTATATTATTTGGAACTTTTATTTTTGAGGAACAATGAATTGTGATATAACGGGAAGTTGAATGAAATGTAAGATTTTCTTATACATGTATGTGGAGGGAAATAGTGCTCAAATTTAAAGGATTTGCAAACATAGCCATTTCCTGGTCTTTTAAAAACTTTGAGTTGTGGTTGGTAATAAACATCAGGGGGTTCGATGGCGAGGAACCCACTTTGAGACTAATAATGCTTGGAGGCTCCTTGAATGGGTAATGTTTTGTTTGTTTGAAATTAAGCACAAAGCTACACAATGGGCTATCTGTGCTCTGCCCACCACGGGTATCGAAACCCGGTTTCTAGCG
>NW_013670031.1:75713-89046 GCF_000517525.1 Limulus polyphemus
TAGTATATATATATATATATATATATATATATATATATATGCATGTATGTATTTTTAAGATGTCTTCAAAGTGGAGGGAAAGTTACGTATACTGACCCCCACTGCTAAAGGTGCAGGGGGCCTGTTCCCCAAGGACCTGTGCCTATAGTTAAACGTTACGTGCTTGTTGAAGAAAGACTGAAAGATTTCTTGGGTTTAAACCGTGACTTGTAAGATTTCATAAAACAAAAATGGTTTATATTGTTTAGACAGTGGATTGTATGAAGAACAACATTATCGAGTCCCACGTTTGGGGTCGAAAGAGCGTATAGCCTGAGCGTGTGGTGATCATGAGTCAAATTTATTTTACAGCACAAAACTAATGTGTGTCTGTATATACAAACACGCACACACACACACGTATATATATATAGAGAGTGAAATAAGGCTTGGTAACCCATACGCACTATATCCATGATTCTCTCTCTCTCTGAACGTCATATCTAGATTATTACGTATAAACCCATTACTTAATTTTCTAATACAATCCATTATGGCGTGTTTATAAACTTACGGATTGTGCTGCAACGTATTTTGTAAATCTTCGTTATTTCGCCTTTTATAAAGTTCGTGTATACTCCTCCGTCTGTGCGACTCTTTTCGATCATATTTTTAATCTTTATACAGAATATAATAATTTTATCACTTACTACTATGCTGTGAAGGCCCACACCCACTCTTAACAGATGTCATTTTTGTATTCAGCTTATGTTGCAAACATAGTTATTTTACTACCATATA
Organism: Limulus polyphemus; assembly: GCF_000517525.1. NCBI lineage: Eukaryota > Metazoa > Arthropoda > Merostomata > Xiphosura > Limulidae > Limulus > Limulus polyphemus. The sequence continues at coordinate 76,494 of NW_013670031.1, forward strand.
TATATATAAATGTAAAGTATAAGTTTTTAATTTCTTGTAAATAGTATCAAATTAATAAAATGTGTTGCTCAAATAACAAATATGTTAACCGTGTTTCAGATAACTAACCTTTCGTTTTAAAATGAAAGGTTCTTAATATTAGCATAAATATTTTTTTTATTTTAATCGACATAATACTGAAATAAGTAATATTTCCATAATTCTGAGAATCTGAGCTGATAAGAAATAAAGACACACATATATATATATACATGCATGTTGCATTTAAGCCCTTATTACATGTTACATTTATACATTATTTCTTTTACTTGTACCGTTTTCAGTGTAGTTTGTTTGTACGTAAATAATACGATTCATGACACCATTCAACTGTTGTGAATTTCGGGTTTCTCCGAAATTAAAGATATATTTTACTCTCACTCTTTACTCTCTGTCTATTTCTATTACTCCCCCCCCCCTCTTCTGTAAAAACTACATCAATTTCGCAAACCAAAACAAACATGCTGTGTATCACATTGTTGCCATATATTAAGATCCTAATTCCATAGTGTAAAACAGTGTTTCTCAACCTTTTCTTGCTCGTGGCTCCCTTTTGAGTTTGATTTATCTCTGTGGCCCCACCCTTCGGAGAAAAGCCACTTTATTCCCACACTGTTGATTTATAATATATTTATAATATTATTTTTACAATATTGTATTGTTTTTAAAAAATGTTGTTTATAACATAATGTTTACTTATACAAGTAAAAAATATTCTGTTAATTATTAACATTTTATTCAGTGCGGTCAGTGATAAGCGAAGATCACTTCCCTTCACAACATCAAGGCGGTTACGTATTTTTGATAGCAAATAAGTCACCTGACTAAAACCAGATTCAACCAGATGAGATATGGGAAAAGTGATAAAATACGACTTTGCTTTCTCCCAAAGCTGTGGAAACTTATTAGCTATTTCACTACTTATCCAGAAATAATGTTTGTCACGTTGGAATCTAGCTTGGGCTGTTGAAATATTATAGTCGGGCAGTGAAATTTCGGTGGCCCATTCAGAATTTACTGTGGCCCCCTAATTTTCCGTCATTCACGCGTGGCCCCCTGGGGGGCCATATGGCCCACGTTGAGAACCGCTGGTGTAAAACTGATCTTCAACAGTTTCGTACTATGTCATAGTTTCTTTATTCACAATAAAACAATGTACGTTACACTGTGAGTAAACCATATTACCTTATGGTTTACTCACAGTGTAACGTACATTGTTTTGTTTTAACAGATTGCGAGTCTAGCGCCTTATCCACCTGGCCATGCCGGGCCAAATGTTTAAATAAAGTGGCCTGAAAGTGTGTCTAACTGCTGTGTTTAGTACAGTGTAATTAAATAAATTCGAACTTCTCCGGCTGCAACTTTGATACAAGCATAATTTTTTGTTAACCCAGGTTTTATATAATTAGATTCCTTTAACAACAAGATATTATTTGGCTTTTAATATCAATGTAGATAAAAATATCTTAAGTTATACCAAACCGAAAGTCTTCTGGCAACATACAGGGCCAGTAATAAAATGTCCACAATGTTTAACCTTTCAAGATATGAATAGGTCATGTTCAAATGAGGTTCAATTGTGGATACGCTTTTAAATCTGATATTTCAATTTTTCAAACAGTTGCCAAACGAAATTACAGATGGATTTTAACTTATGATGAATAAGTTATTAAAAAATTTGTTGCCTATTTAAAGAAGTAATCTAAACGTGTGACATTACTATGCTACTGAGAAGTGCATCTAAACGTGTGACAATACTAAACTACTGAAAAGTGCATCTAAACGTGTGACATTACTAAACTTCAGAGAAGTGCATCTAAACGTGTGACATTACTATGCTACTGAGAAGTGCATCTAAACGTGTGACATTATTAAACTACTGAGAAGTGCATCTAAACGTGTGACATTACTAAACTACTGAGAAGTGCATCTAAACGTGTGACATTACTAAACTTCAGAGAAGTGCATCTAAACGTGTGACATTACTATGCTACTGAGAAGTGCATCTAAACGTGTGACATTATTAAATTACTGAGAAGTGCATCTAAACGTGTGACATATCTGAATTGCAGGCTTCATATAAACATGTGGCGTTTCTGAACTGCTGAGTTAGGCTAAACATATGGCGTTTCTAAGCTATTGAGAATTGCACATGACCCTGTAGCATCTCTAAACTACTAATATTTCTAACGTTTTCTTACCGTTAACCCACAAACAGAGGAAAGAACGCATTTAAAATAAAAGTAACATTCACCTTGCATTATTAAAATACTAGAAATTACTGATGTTAATAGACCTGCCACACAAAATTGCATGCATCATAAGCTACTTAAACCTACATTTTCTTTGACAGCTAATCAGGCTATAAAAAGTATATTCATAAAGAATTTAAAATTAAGGGTTCGAATGTCCTGTCGTTTAAGCAGTCGGAATATATCTATCCTTGTTTACATTGTTGTAATGAAACTAGAATTATGTTTTATATACGTGTATACTGGATTATAATAAATGAATAGTTTTTATATTAAGGATTTATGTATATTTAAGTAAAATGTCAAAAGGCGGTATGAGGCAGATACTCGTTACGACTCTCTGAGCTCTGAAGTATCTGAACACAATAGGACGAATGCCTGGCGCTAGAATAGGAATATTGTCTCTCAAGCATAAATTGTCAATTTTTAGTGAGTCAGCTTTTCACAGTCGTTTCCATAGTGATCATGCGTACCTTTTGGAATGTGCACAGGTATAATAAGCAGGCAACAAACAAGTAAAATTTAAGCTGTTTGTATAATTCAATATGCATCGTAGTCGTGGTGGACAGAGCACAGAGAGCCCATTGTGTAGCTTTGTGCTTAATTACAAACAAACAATTTATTTGCCACAAGTTCTTAAGCGTGTTCATGATCTTTTCTTCACTTTAGAAACATTTTAAAATTAAAATTATGAATGTTTGTAACAAATGAATGCAATGCGAAGTTAGTCCAGGAATGTAAGCTTATTAATCATTTATAGCGTGGTGGTTAGGGCGCTCGACTCGCAATCTGCATGTGTCGGGGTCAAAACCCGTCACTGAAATGCTCGCCCTTTCAGTCGTACGGGCGTTACAGTGTAACTACAAGATCATACCCAGCTCTGTTTACATGAAGAAACGTGTGTGTGTGTTCTCAATCTTATAACAGATTTTTCAATTTCCTTAATCATTAGTGATAGCGATATGATTTTTTGCCCGCTACAATATTTCCTGTAGATATTGTAATATCGACTTAGTCTGTGTGTGTGTGTGTGTGTGTGTGACATTGAGGCTAAATATAAAATTTAAAAAACAAAACAAATAATATTTGTTACATTTAGAATAAATCAATGTCTGATCAATTAATTTCACAAAAGATATGATGTATATATATATATATCTAAATATTTAGTAAAATTGTCTGTCATTTTTGACCTCATTAACAAGACCGGTTTCTCACAACTTAGAGAAATATCCCCCTTGAGAGTATGGCTACGACAGAGGGGGGACAAATCACGTTCAGTGGACACACACTGGATAAAGCCACCAAGGCAAAAGTTCATCTGGAGAACTACTATTCCAACCTCATTTCACAACATCTCGAGAGGAAAAGCAGGTAAAAAGTGGTCTTATTATACCTTCTTTGGTGTGCTAATTCACATTAAACAGCGCATTTGTCTTGGTTGCTTGAAAATAAAGTTTAGTTCTTTTGTGCGTATCTCATTCATTGTTAGATAAAAGAGGCTAAGATTGAAAAGTAAGATGAGCTTTTTAAGTTTACCATAAAGTTTATGTTTTTATAAAGCCAGTATTGACTGCAGTAGTTGAATTAGTACTGTATGTTACTGTATCACCAAATCTTCTGAAAGAAATATCATTATTTACTAAAGACCTAAGTGAATCCTCAAACAATTGAAATAAACTAACTTGACTTATTCATTTGTATATTTCAACATTGTTTTTACTTAACCACATTATATTGAAATAACTGTGCCATTTTGAACAAATGACTAATTGTTTAATAAAAATAAATATACTTGTGCAGTTTACATTTGTTTGTTTTCATATGTAGACATGAAAGGTTAGAGGAGACAATGAAGGAGGAAGGCCTTTCCGAGCAACAGGTAACATAGTGACCTAGTTTTATTTGTTATGGTTAAATATATTATCACATGTTAGACATGTTAACCTTGTTGCACATTGTCACTCCAAGCAAATCTTGTTGCAGTATTTAAAAGCTTGAGCACTTATATCATTCTTTAAGCTTCACAATATTTTTTTGTTCTTTCCATCTGCTTCATTTAAGTTTCTTTATGAATTAATGCTTAATGTATTTGCTGTTGTAGCTTTAGTTGCATGCCCTTGTTGCTAGTTACTTTGCATGAAGTTTAATTTCTAGATGCGAATGATTTAATAAGATGTTGTGTATCTTGACCTTATATCATTGTCTACTGCTGTTAGACCTTATTCACATACATACTTTTTCATCTGTTTGTTTTTTAAGAACGTACAATAAAAAGTATCCACACATACAATAGAATCATAGTTTAGACAGTGCTGAGTTGTAAATCATGACCTTGAAAACCTTGGTTTAGACTGCTTCCTTTTTTCTGATGTAAGTTATAATGTTTTTGTAAAAAGAGAAATTAGTTTGTAAATTCACCAAATTTGTATTAGTTACAGTTACATTTTTTAAACTTATATTTGTATAGTTTAATAAAACATTTTTTTTAGAATTTAAAATATCACTTACTTAAGTGCTTATTTTTTAAAAGTAGTAATTTCAAGGGGTCTTCCATTAATCTAGAAAAAGGAGTAAAATCATTAAAAGACGATATTCATAAAGAATATTTTCATTACAGCTTTGCTTTATTTAACAAGCTATTCATACTACTTCTCATTTAAAGGGACTGGTTTTGATAATATTAAGTAACTTTCCAGCTCATAAAAGCTATGAAGCATTGGTAGCTGCGTTTTCCAACAGGTTTGGAGTGACACACCAGAAAGATGTACTAAGAACAAAAGTTCCAAAACAGGGAACTGAAGAGACCTTAGACAAACTTGTAGAAGACTTGGAAGGGCTTACACAATTATCATACCCAGTTATGGAATGATGGATTCATTTTCACGTGACCAACTTAAAAATGCCATAACAGAAAAAGATATGAAAATTAGGTTGAAGCAAAATAGATGTACATCTATAAATGAAGCTCTACAATTGACAGTGGAATTTGAATCCATTAAATTTGCAAATAAACAACTAAAGACACCATCATGAAGTTATGGGATCATCAGATTGCATTGAATTGAAACATTAATTCTCTCTGACGATAGTCTAGAAAAACTGATAGAATTAGTTAAACAACTAGTTACACAGAATGAAGAAAATAAACCCCAAGACAATATATGTAACTTTAAAGGACATTGCCAGGAGCTGCAGACAAAAGCCTATAGAGAATAAGAACTCCTCTAGTGGATACTAGAAAGATCGAGCTTTTATAATGGTGGGAAATATGGCCATTACAACTAAGACTGTAAAGAAACAACAACTGTTACTAAGCCAAGGAGACAATACCCTAAAGGTTTGTCTATGAGCCCAACTAGATTAATGGAACAACAAAGAGCCACAGATCAAAAAGGCAGAAATATATGCTGCAACATTCTGCTAGGAATATTCCATCTACCCAAAATGAAATAAGAAGTTCATAATTTGAGAAAAAATCATCCATGAGTCCACAAGTTTAGTGATTGTAAACCTTGCATCTTGTTAATTGATACTGGTTCTACAGCTCAATTGTTCAACCTGATTTGATAATGAAAGGTAAGAAACTGTCTCCAACATTGATGTAAGAAAATGGATTGATGCAAATGACAAGTGGACATAATGTTTCAACAAAATGAAAGCTCAAAGTTACTCTTATTGTATGAAGTTTATCTGCAAATCGTAAGGTGTGAATAATTCAGATTGAGTAAGAGAGTAGATACATGGATGCAATGTTAGGCTAACTTCAAATAGCTTCACAGTCTATGGCCAAGAAATCCTTGTGAACTACATGACAGTTGCTACACCAGAGGTTGAACTATCTGTAACAACAAGGAGGGCAGTCACTGTACCACCAAGAAGTGAAATACTCATACCAGAACATGTTAAGGATAAATTTATATCTAGTGACTGTGCCATAGTAGAATCAAAAACTCCAGCATGTATTGATGGATGAATGAATGTTGGATATACAAGACTGTTTAGTGTAAGCATTATTATTTAGTTCATTTAGTGATCTAATATTTAATTATTATTTAGTTTATATAACAAGAGTGTTAAAGTTATTATTTTAAACTATTTCATTATCTAACTCGGTAAGAATCGTACATTGTGTGTGTAGTTCAATTGTTGTAGTATTGTTGACATCATCTTTCTCGACTCCTCTGAGTTTTTCTTGCTATGTGAATATCGTTACATCATAGTGTCTCCTAGTTTGTAGAAAGTTTGAGACCTCAGTTGGGCAAAGTATATTTATAGGTGACCAAGCGAGTGCAAGTCAAGTGAAATTCAGTCAGGAAAAAAAGATTGAAAACATGAAGTTAGCCACTGTGTAAGTGATTACCCTTAACGGATGATTTCTATAGTGTGTTTCACAGCTGTATTGTAACAACAGACATAGGAGAAATAATTTGTCTTGTCCATTGGGTTCTAAAATATTTGAACCCTTCTGTGTGGACTTTGACAAAAAAGGAAACAATTATTTAAAATTCTGGATGCAACTATAGTAACCCACAGGGTAACATAAGTGAAATTATTGCAAATTGTATAGTAAGAAACAGAATAGAGAAAAATAGTTCTTGTTGTCAACTGGATTCTAAAGTAATTGAATCAGTCTGTGTGAACTTTTGACAAGAAAAAAGAATTATTTAGAGTTTTAGATACAATTGTGAGATTCTAAAGTGTAAAGAATTATTGTACATACGTTTGACTTGTTTTGACTATATTATTTTAAAACAAGTGGATTGTGTGCTGTACATTTATTGTTTGAATTGATTGCTAACAAGTCACAGACACCTACTGTAAAATAATCCCAGCCCACATATATAATACGCTAACAATGAACCCATGTGGATCTGAAGAATGAAAATGTCATCATTAGGGCCATAAAAATCAAGTCAGGTGTGAAACTTTACAGATGAACAAAGAACATCAAAAGTAATCACCTTGGAGACAAGATGTATGAAATATGATGTCAAATACTCAAATAAAGACAGCTTACCACCTCATTTACAAGAGCTATATAATCAGAGCTGAGGAGGTATTATAGCTGATCATTGCCACAGGTTACATGATTTATTTAATCAGTATCAAAATATCTTCTCAGGTGAACCTCATGACTTAGTTCAAACATATAAAATATCTCATAAAAGTGTTAGTGGAGATGTAGCCCTATTACATTTGTTAGCCAGAGACTCCCTCTTACAAAACAGGCTGAAGCTTTCAAGGAGATAGAAGCCATGAAGGAACAAGAAGTGAGAGAACAGAATACTAGTCCTTGAGCAATATCGTTTGTACTTGTGAAGAAGAAGTATGGATCCACAAGGTTTTTGCCTAGACTACCAGAAAGTGAATGCAGTCACAAAGAAGGATTTCTGGCTATTGCAAAAGATTGACTCAACTGTGGATGCTCTATCTGGATCAGTATGATTTTCAAAATTGAACCTGAAGAGTGGATATTGGCAAGTGCAAGTCAAAGAAGTCAGTAGAGAGAAGACAGCTTTTACTACAAAAAATGAATTTTGGTAATATGTTGTATTACCATTTGGATTATATCATGCACCTGCTATATTTCAGTAACTCATGGAGCATGCTTTCTATCTGAATTACTTGGGTGATATAATCACACATGGGAAAACCTTTGATAAAGCTTATCATTGGTTAAGGAAAGTTCTGAATTGGCTGAGGAAAGAAAACCATGAGCTTAATCCCAAGAATTGTGCAGTATTTTGCAAACAGGTGAGTTTCCTGAGACACATAGTCAGCAGAGAAGGTAATATGTGTACAAATTCATCTAAGATTGAATCTGTTCAGAATCGGCCAACACCAAGAAATTCATGTAATACAATTTCTTGTTCTTACTGTTGTAATTTTGTAAAATCATTTTATGACATAGGTTATAGAAATTACCTGAAACTGAAATATAGTTACAATTTGGTGAAATAAAATGGACCCAAAACCCCATAGATGAAATAAATTTTGTTGGACAGCGAATTGTGAACAAATGTTCAATAAACTGAATAAAGAATTAACTACTACTGCTGTATTTTAATTCCCAAATCTTAAAGATCCACTCATTTTAGGTACAGATGATAGTGATTTTGCAGTGGAAAGTAACATGTGAATGCCATATGCATATATATCAAGGCAATTAATGCAGCAGAAAGAAGGCATTTTACTGCTTGGAAAGAGCTTCTAGTGTTGTTCAAGCTGAAGTCACAAATATTTATATTCCAAACAGATCACGCAGCCATGGGCATCTGCAGGGGAGGGTGGCAAGGGGACAACTGCCCCCATGGAAAATGAGGTATATAATTCTATTTTTATTCAGTCAGCATATGTATATGAATTTACAATTTTTTATTTATTTACTTATTACACTTAATTTTCAATTCTAATAAAAGTCACCAAGTTTGTCAACAGCTTTGCATAAGATCTCTAGATACCATAGCAGTTTCATGGATATTGGACATGGCAATTTTCACTCAGGTCATCAAAGAGGCCAATGTGGTCTTGCCAACATCCCTTGAGCTCTGACACAGTGTGATTGTGGTCAACCTGTTGCCATCTGCTGGTAATACTGGCAGCAGGTCATCAAGAGACTGACACAGTCTTACAGAAATCCCATGACACAGTATGGGCAAGGAAAGCAAACATTTACTATTGTGGAATATATATAGCTGCAAGTGTGCAGTATGGCTTAAACTAACCTTACAAATATTAAACCCATCAAATCTGACTGTGGAAGCTTGCCTGTTCTCTTGACCGTAATGGCAAAACTTTGAAGGCAGGCTCATCATCCCTTGATTTTGACTTTGTCCCATCCCTGGAAAAATTTCTGTGGATGCCCATGCATGCAGCATTAAAGTGACTGGTGAATTTTCACAACCCAGAAGACCAGATAGCAAAGCTGGTTCCAGAAACTTCAGAAGTACCCTTGAAATTCATGCATCACCATAGATGGAACTGTAGAAGTGCTGATGTTTTATCATAAAGACCATATGTTAATGAAGAATGGAAACACTGAAAAGAGGGAAGCATGAGATAGTAAAGAAGACCAGGCTGAAGTACAAAATAATATAGTCCAAGATGTGGCATCGACAAGTGATGATGAAGAACTAATGAGATTTAACACTGAACTGAAAGATGCCCAGGCAAAAGATGTGAATTTGAAACCTAATTTTTCGGTGGATAAAGAATGATCTAGAAGTACCCTCTTGGCATACAATTGCTCTATACAGTCCAAAAACAAAGACATACTGGACACAGTGATATTCATTATGCCAACAAAAGAGCTTGTTGTGCTAGAAATTGGAGGATATCAGTAGATGGATACAGTAACTACAGTTGGTACTTCCACACTCTCTATATCCTTCAGCACTCAATCATTTCGACAATCTTCCAATAGGTGGATACTTAGTTATTAAGACGACGCTGGAGAGAATGCTTCTGTTGAGTGCCAGAGGTCTGTAGAAAATAGATGAAAACCATATGAATTATGATGTGAGTTAAAAGTCCATGAAAGAAACAGCAGGGGTAGCTATAACAGCCCCCAGTGGCATAGTTGTAAGTCTGAAGGCTAATAACGCAAAAAACTGGATTTTGATACCCATGGTGGCCACATCACAGATAGCACTTTGTGTAGCTTTACAAACAAACATACAAGCTACAACAGTATTTTGTTGGAGCACATCTTGAGAGAGTTGCTGTTGGTGTACTTGGTCCTCTACTACAGAATAACTGTTGGAATAAATTCGTCATAGTTGTGATTGACTATTTAACCAAAATGGCAAAAGCATATGCTTTTCCTAACCAGGAAGCAGAAAGTCTAGCAAGATAACTCATCAGCGAATTCACTCAAGATTGAGTGTACCTAGGGAATTTCACTCTTATCAGGGACAGAACTTTCAATCAGCCTTGTTTGTGGAAATGCATCAGATCATTGAAATTAAAAAGATCAGTACAGCAGCCTTCATCCATCTTCTGATGACAAGGTGGAGAGATACAATTGTACAATGTTAAATCAGCTAGCCATTTATTTGGATCAACATCAGAAAATGGTCTGGCATGGCCTGGTAGTTAGGGCATTCGACTTGCAATCTGAGGGTCGTGGGCTCGAATCACCATCACACTAAACATGCTTGCTCTGTCAGCCATCTGAGTGTTATAATGTGATGGTCAATCCCACTGTTCATTGGTAAAATAGTAACCCAAGAGTTAGTGGTGGGTAGTGTTGACTAGCTGTCTTTCCTCTAGTCTATCACTGCTTAATTAGGGACAACTAGTGCAGATAGCCCTCGTGTAGCTTTGTGCAAAATTCAAAACAAGCCAAACATCAGAAAACATGGGATCAAGATATTTCCAATACTGCTTATAAGTTATCAAACAGTAGTACATGAAGCCACATGCAACACACCATTATCACTGACGTTTGAGAGAGAACATAGAATGCCATTGGACCTTCTGAACTGGCATCCTGAGAATAGTCACTTGACAGAGTTTAACCCAGAATATGCAGAGCCTAAGGATCACTGTTGATGTCATGCATGACTTAAACCATGACAGTCTTAAATCAGCTGGTGAAAAAATGAAGAATCTCTCTAATGTTAAACTGATAAAGCTGGATTCCATCGATTTGATATGTTATGGATTTATACCCCTCCCCCATCCCCATAGAAAGAAGCACTGATGTAGTTAAAATAATCCAGAGGAACAGATAATGCAAGCATAACATTATCCACCTTGAAGCTTTGGAAGTACATCATTGAGAAAATGGCCAACTGGGTAACTCAAAGAAGAATTTGTCAGCAGAAAATCAACCTGTTGAGAAGCCTGGGATTGATGTTGAGACCACATTCAGAGGATGAAAAGTGTTAAGCCACTCGATCATCTGTCCAGGGAGAACTCCCTAAGCTACAGAACAGAAAATAAAAACAAGGGAAAGGAGGCCATCTATCTGTATTCCATAACCATCAGAAAAAAAAATCCACCAAAAAAAGCTTGATGAATGAACAATTTAGTGTACTGTTTTATTTTTGTGCTAGTATTTTCAAGAACTTCACAATCCAGGTGGTAGTTTTATAAGTTACATTATCAATATTTTAATTTAGATGTTAGCTAGTAGTTGCATGACATTAAAATCAAGAATGTTCACAAAAGTAGTCCTAGAATCTAGAAACTTTCCTTACTTGGTAGAAGTGAGAATTCAGTATAAATACAAGTAGTTAATGATCAATAGGAGATTCATTGAGTAAAGTTATTCAATAAGGGTTAATACTTCTGTAAGTTAATCATCACTTGTTGTTAACCAAGGAAAGTTATACTAAACGTCATTAGTGTATTAGGACTAGAGTAGTTTCAGAGTTTATGTGGAAACGTTTGTTTGTGGAGTTATACCCATAACTTGCATCACAGTGAACGCAGGTTATAGCAGACCTTTTCTGAAAAAAACACGCGTGTGCAGTGATTCACACGTGCAAATAAATTTACGCATGTGAACCACACAAGTTCTTAAAGTGAAACATTGGGACAAGGAAATAAATAGGAAGAAAGTATTTACTCTTTAACATCAGGAATAGTTGCATTATATTAGCAGAATTGTTCATTTTATAAAACTGTAAAAATAAAGAAGAAACCACACAACACTAATATGTTCAAAAGGTTCGTTGTAATTTTTTCCCCACTCTACAAGGTTCTCGTCCGGATCGTCTAAGATTCTTCTTCCTCATGTTAGGCTAAATGTCTGTCAGCTGCATCACTTCTCGAAACTTCGTTACATATTCCTATTCAGATATAATTGTTGTTTTTCTACCTTTTGCAGTGTAGTTCTTATATTTACAATTGCTTGCTCGATACTTTGTTTCTACCCCACCCTTGATTTTTTTATGGGCCTTCTTTCGATTGATTTAAAATCCGAAGTTCTGTTTGAGTTTCTGGAGCAAGTGTTAAGTTCCCCAGCAGGTTGCTATGCCTGTCCTGGATTCTCAGGACTACTAATTAATATCATACTTGTGTCTCCGGCTCTCATATGGTTAAAAGTATACTATATATTACTAAACACGAGCTGACAGCGTAAGTTCCCTTGTAATAACGTATTTCCTTTTATAATTCCAAAATCACAATGTTTCTCGGCGGTTCTGAAATTTTACTTTTTCTGAATATACACTGAGTGGTCACAAGTAAATAAACACCACCTTTTCAGAAAAAATAAATTTTTTCAGTCATATTCACATGAATTGATATAT
>NW_013670031.1:89890-93109 GCF_000517525.1 Limulus polyphemus
ATATATCAATTCATGTGAATATGACTGAAAAAATTTATTTTTTCTGAAAAGGTGGTGTTTATTTACTTGTGACCATGCTGTGTATATCGAATGATTTCTCGATAATTTCACCCCTATCTTTCATAGTGAAGTTTTTGTCGTTTGAATCAGTTATTAAAACTAGTTCCATTTTTCATGCTTTAGTGAAAGACTCCTGTCCGACATGTTAATCCAATAATTTCCGTTACCTAGAAACATTTTATATTTGATTTTGCTCTTTTAGCTTCCATTTTCTCTGCTTCCCGAACGATCACCACTAATTAAAGATTTATTACTATGCTGCACAACGAATGTACGCAGATAACACGTTTTTGCTTTTCTCAAGAGTTTATAAAATTGTAATGCGACGAGTCACTGTATAGAACCTTTCAAACGTGCGACAAATACCACGAGTAATTAGATACGAAAAGGACTGCTGTTAGTAAACGTTATTGAAGAAATAAATTAATTCATTTTTATTAGAACACAGTGATAGAACACATTTCAGGAATACTTTTTATCATAAAGTATATGCATACATACATATGAAATTACATAGAGAGCCTACTTTAAAGAAGTTTATTTATTATGAATGACTTTTTTATGGAATTTTCATAGTATTAGGTATATTATTATCTGTCATCAGTATAATTGTTACTTGGGGTTTACTCCCCAACACTATCATGTAACTCTACATAGGCCCAGTGTGCAAACACAAATGTAGTCAATGCATGCAGAGCGTCACAGTTGCTCAAATATTATATTTATTATAAGTACAAATATTTTCTCGCAACTAACTCTCTTAAACATTTAATGGATTTCCTATTTCTTTTTTATAAATAAATGCATGTAGTATCAGTTAGTATTGTTGCGTCAGCGAGTCACATGACCACCGTGACGCAACGTTTCTAGAACTATCATGTACTTTGGCGAATGTTCTAGTTCTTGCTAGATATAGGGTAGGCTGGTATATAAAAGAGGGTGAATGTAATGTCTGGGTAGACAGTGAGTAATTGAACTGCAGTCAGAGAGCACGAGAGACGTTCGTCGATTAGCGTTTGTTTTAACGCGATTGGTGAAGTTGAGTGTATCGGTAAAGTTATATTCGGAAAGAATAAACCAGTTTTATTAAGTAAAGACTTGTGTCGCTTAAGTTTCGTCGGTACGAAGTTACGGAAAATCAATTAACAAACGGAGACGTAACAGTATGTATTACTTCGCAAAAGCACTAATGTTTACTAGCTAGTCTTTGTTCCAAGACTTGTATTTAAAATTTCATCTCTTTGAAAAATTGGTTTAAAAAGTTTTAGAGACATCTCTTATACACCTACATATACTTTACAACTTTACTTGGAGGTTTTTGTTCTTGGCCACTCAATCATTAGAGTTAACTTTTGTTTTGTTTTTTTAACGCCTGCCACACAAGTCAGCCCAGCATCTTTAAGTAATGAGCCTAGGGTGGTCTACAGGGGATCAATTCTGGAAACCAGTGATTTAGGGTTATTTCGATAAATCTCGATGAATGAAGCTCGGAACAACTTCTAAAACGAAACACACACACACACAAAATATTCATGAAATATGACATGGTGAAATCTGTATGGATTATACTATAGTGGTACCATACATGGCACTATACCATCTTGCTTATATTTATTTTTCATTGCAGAAATGGCTATTTTAATTTGAGAATCGCTACGGAAATCATCTTGTAATGCATCTTTGAGCTTTACTGTGCCGTTAGTTTCCCAAAATATTAAAACTAAGGATTTCTTATATATGATTCCAATCTTTTATCCCCCCCCCACTTTTTTTTCTTAAAATAACGATACTATTTTGCTCATTTTTTTATGTTTTAAGGCAGTAATCAATTCACGAATCTTCGATTTAGTTGGTATGTCAAATTGTTTGGAATATCTTCGAATAAGTTATTCTTTTATCTGACCTGGACCCACAGGTTAATTTAATCGCTACACTTAAACCATCACATTCATAACCACATCTAGAACATTTCAGCCATGTTTCGTTGCTACACCGGTTTACTTTACATTTACAAGTTAACTTCTCCATGTTGGCTCTCATAGTCTCGGGTCCAGTCACGAGTCTGGTTCAGCGACCTAGACCTAGAAAATAGTGCCAAACGTCTTCTTTTTGTCCAATCAAAACAACTCTAACCTTTCTGGAACGACTAATTTTTTTTTATCCGCATCAAGATAGTGGGCTGACTCTTGTGTTTGGTGTTAATTATTCCCTGTCATGTTCGGATCTAAATAATAAGGAACTTTCATTCATAAAGAAACAAGAAAAAAGGAATCAGCATGCCATAAAAGAAACAGAATTTTTGAGATTGAAACGGTCAAGATTGGGGGTGGAGGATTTTGAACCATTGAAAGTGATCGGACGAGGAGCTTTTGGAGAAGTTCGTCTTGTTCAAAAAAAGGATACTGGCCATGTTTATGCCATGAAAATTCTTCGGAAAGCAGATATGGTAGAAAGAGAACAGGTAAAGTCAGAAAAGCCTAACTCTAGTCTCTGACTTATAGAGAATTTGAAAGTTATTATTGGTTTTTAATTATTTTATTCGATTTGCTAATTAAGTATTTTTATATGAAATTAATTTGTGTGCTTAGCATAAAGTTTGTTAATTATAGCCACTTTGTCCCTCGACGTTTATAGATATACTTCAGTGTATTATCAGTGGGGTAAAAAGGAAAATGAAAAAATACTATTTACCTTTAAAAGTTAAATGATCCAAATTGTTCCAATCTGTTAATAATATTATTAAACAAGACAACCCATGGAGTTCTTTTAGAAATGAACATAAGGTTTTACCAACTAGCTGGAGTACCCGTCCCCTGGACGAGTGTTATGTAAATTCATGATTATTGAAAGGTTATCGTAGGACATGAAAAGTTGCTTCCCTTATATGTAATTGTAAAAAACGCACATAAAAACCGCAAATTTTTATGTTGCCGTGGATCCAATGAACCTCCACACCAAATTTGGTAAAGATCCATCAATAGGGGGTAAGGTACTGGTAAAAAAATGCGAAAACGCTTATAAAACCGCAAAATACATAACTAAAATTTTTTATGCATCTCTCCATGGACCCAACAAATCTTCATGCCAAATTTGGTGAAAATCCGTCAGCAGAGGGTGAAGTAGTTACATGGTCATACAACAGTTCTGTTTTTGTTTGAA
>NW_013670032.1:0-10328 GCF_000517525.1 Limulus polyphemus
CCAGGTGACTGAACATCACCATCGCGCATAATGGTTCGGATTGGGCGGCGCGGAAACAAACAAGCGCCCCCTACAGTGTAGTCATTATACAAACCAATCCCGCTACTCCATCTCCTTAGGTCTGAAGTGCTTATTGACAAATCATTTGACTTCCATTAGACATGCATAAGCCACCTGGAGTGTTCTCATGTTGCATTAGTAAAGCATATTTAAACAATGCCTTTTTTTAAAGGTAATCTCGTTCTCATTGTACTTGTAGATGGAACTTATACATCAGCCTTAATCTCCATCCATTTGAATGTCACGTGCGTAGCATTTTCTTCATCATAAAATTACCGTATAATTCAAAGCTATTTATGCACCAAATTTTGTGTTCATGACTTAGTTGACTATCTCTAACCACATACAAAAATGCTGGAAATATTGTAGCTAACTCTCCTAATGATCGGATCTACTGTTTATTTTACATGAGTGATTTGATCTGGTTGCTTTGATCAGTACTTTACACCGAGATTGCAATCGGCAAAAAACATAAAAGTTATTCAATATGGTGCAATAATTTGACCTCAACTGACAGTTAGCAGTATAAAAACGAGTTGTTAAAGTAACTTGGGATTTAAGATGACCCATAACACTTACAGGAACACTTACAAGATGAATTAAAATGTGAATCTGACGATTTTTATGCAATGAACACGTTAGTCTACAAACAGGCGTTTTTTTAAGCTTTGTTTAAGAATGTATAAAATAAATAAAATATTCTCAAAAGATCAGGTTGTAATTTTATTGTTTTGTTTTTCTCGTGATTTTTCTAGCTGATTCTAAATCAACAGAGTAATACTCTAATATGAAAGATTTAGATATGTTCCACGTGTTAGTTAGATATAAATCAACAGAGTAATACTCTAATATGAAAGATTTAGATATGTTCCACGTGTTAGTTAGATATAAATCAACAGAGTAATACTCTAATATGAAAGATTTAGATATGTTCCACGTGTTAGTTAGATATTTTCCATATCTTAGTATGTTTTTTAATATTCAATTTTTTTTACATTTCAATTTTTCCCATGTAATAGGTCCCCCAGTTGTAAGTTTACGAACTTACAACGCTAAAATCTGGAGTTAGATTCCCTGCAGTAAACACAGTAGATAGCCCAATATGGCTTCGTTCTAAGACAGACAAACAAACAAATACACCATATCTTAGATGTTTTAAAGATTTAACTTTTTTCCATGTCTCAGTTAGATTTTTCTGCATCTTAATTAGATTTTCTAAACATTTAGATTTTTTTAAAAGTTTATATATTTTCCATTGCTTAGTTTGATTTTCTAAAGATTCATATGTTTTCCATTTATCAGTTACACTTTATAAAGATTTGGGTTTTTTTCCTTATCTTAATTCGATTTTCTAAAGATTTAATTTTTTTTTATTTCTTAGTCAAAATCGAATATAAAGGGACACAGACAGTTAACTTTCTTTTTTTTTGTAGATCTTAGTTCTTGTCTTAGATCAAACTTAGGTTTTCCATTCAAAGAAACTTTGAATACGCACAGACAGAAATCATGGCAACAAGTTATTTTAAATAAAAGTGTCAGCAAAAATGCATGTTTAAATGTCGAAAGCTGGCACAACATTACAAGACATAAAACAGTGGAATGAAAATTACGATGTAAATTGCACATTATTCTTTTCACATTTCCTTTAATTAGATCATTTCGAATTCGAAACCAAAGTTATGCAACAAAAAACTGAGTAGTTCTGGTACTAACGAAAGGCCTTGGTTAGTTCTGGAATTAACGAAAGGCCTTGGTTAGTTCTGGTACTAACGAAAGGTCTTGGTTAGTTCTGGTATTAACGAAAGGCCTTGGTTAGTTCTGATATTAACGAAAGGCCTTGGTTAGTTCTGGTATTAACGAAAGGCCTTGGTTAGTTCTGGTATTAACAAAAGGCCTTCTTACAGGGATCAAAAGATAATTCTGAAACGCTATTCTTACGCATCTCTGAACTGAAATCCGGAATGGCTAGATTACGGAGAATCAAATGCGCGATTTGCACGTTTTTTTTTTTTTTATCATAAATGTTAAGCCTAATATTATTATGTTTTGTTTTATTTTCTAGGTGTCTCTTTAAAAAACCCCTTTTTTTTTATCGACAGGGAGCGGGCAGATTCAGCTGTGGCAGTTTCTGTTGGAACTTCTTTCCGACACCAACAACACGAATTGTATCTCTTGGGAAGGAACTAACGGAGAGTTCAAACTGACAGATCCTGATGAAGTTGCTCGCCGCTGGGGGGAGCGCAAGTCGAAGCCTAACATGAATTACGACAAACTCAGTCGAGCCCTGCGATACTACTACGACAAAAATATAATGACTAAAGTACATGGCAAGCGATACACGTACAAGTTTGATTTCCATGGCTTGGCCCAGGCTTGCCAACCTAATACAGGAGAAACCGCCGCCTACAAGTTCCAGTCTGACCTATTCTTTCCAACATACCACGTCCACACCTCTAAAATGAACTATTTGAGTGCTAGGCCTACAGGACTAACCGGTAACTCCCAGCCACCACTGTTTGGGTCAACAACAGTTCCTGGTCATTACTGGTCAACTGGCGCATCTGGAGCTTGTAACCTTAACCCATACATACCAGGTCATGCAATCCCACACCCTGGTCATCGAGGGAATGGATTGGGAAGTTACTATGCCTAAAGAGGAGGGAAGAGAGGGAGGTTATAAGTTTGCACAGGGCCTAATACTGGCTGTCTTTACATATGTATGAAAGGAATCGGAACACCGGAAGTTGGGAATCGGATGTAAAGACTGGATATTAACCAGACTGTTGCGATCTTGACGATGTGTATTAGTTTTTGCTGGTGTTGGTGTAAAATGCATTATTTTGTAGCAAGTTTGAGAACGTAAACAAAATCTGGTGTGGTGTCATCGTTATCTGTACATAGTCCGTGAGCACAGTGTAAACAATAGATCAGATTAGAATGTTGTTTAGATATATATATATAATTGTAATGTAGTTATAACCTATACTGTATTTTGGTTTTTCGTGTTTCACATTAATAAAATCGATATTAACATTTCCCAAGTAGTCTTATCAAATATTAATGAAGAGACGAAACTTGACGACCTCTGTGCTGACATAAAAATGTTGAACGAAAGATTATTAATATTTCTATGGAATGATTCACTGAAAAAAAAAAAGTTAATCTCACTAATCCCAGATGGAGCCACTTATGCATTTGACTTGGGAAAATAAGCGACTTTTTTTTTTCTTTTTTGCCAGACCTTTACACTGAGTGCAGTAACAGACAAAACCATAAAACGTCCACAAGCTGTAATATATGGAGCTCACCTGTAATGAAAGGTAATTTGAAGTTTAACGCAAAAGCATCTCGACCAAAGAATAAATTGTTCGTTTTATGAACTAAGGCTGAAGTTTAAAAATACCAGTATCTTTGCTTTTTTTCTCTTTTGCTGGGTCCTTGATGTGGCTTTACATGATTCTAGTTACTGACGATTTGAATCTTTTCAAAAAAAGAAAAGCTTAAAATAATAATGAGTATAATATACGAGTTCTATAAGTGATTTAGAACAACAAGTGGGGGGCTACTCCCCGTAATAAACAGCAATAGGTTTGACAAAAATAGTTTGAGTTTTGTTGGATGTTCAGTTTTATATTACGTTTGTTTTTAAAACGTGTAAAATGAGATATTGTGCTGTTCCTATCGCGAGGATTGAGCCCCGAATTTTAGCATTACGAGCTCGCAGGAAATATTTTTAAAGAGCAACATTTTCTTGATTGAAATGTTCTGAACGAGGCTAAAACACTACAACAATGTTTCGATTCTTGGAGTGTTTTTATTATTAATGTTATTTTTTGATAACATTTTCTTGATTGAAATGTTCTGAACGAGGCTAAAACACTACAACAATGTTTCGATTCTTAGAGTGTTTTTATTATTAATGTTATTTTTTTATAACATTTTCTTGATTGAAATGTTTTGAACGAGGCTAAAACACTACAGCAATGTTTCGATTCTTGGAGTGTTTTTATTATTAATGTTATTTTTTTATAACATTTTCTTGATTGAAATGTTCTGAACGAGGCTGAAACACTACAACAATGTTTCGTTTCTTAGAGTGTTTTTATTATTAATGTTATATTTCTAACTTTGTTTTAGTTGGAAAAGTCTTCATTGGAACAGGATAAATAAGTGTTTGAACTTCGAATAAAATATGATAATAAAAATGACTGTTCTTGTCCAACAGTCCGTCTTAATCTCCAAGTGAGCCGAGCGCGTTCTAGAAGTTAGCGTGCCAGCCTAAGGTCCACTGTTCGTGTTTAGTTGCGCAAATGAAAAAAAAAGGAAGTTCTAGAAGTTAGCGTGCCAGCCTAAGGTCCATTGTTCGTGTTTTGTTGCCGCAAATGAAAAAAAAAAATCATAACCTACATTTTGAAGTTGCGAGTGCTCTATAAGATTGACACTTAAATCCTATTATTCGATTAGAGCAGCACAACAGGTAGCGGTGGGCGTTGTCGACTAGCTTCCTTCCATCTAGTGTATCAGTTCAAGTTTAGGGATGTCTAACGTACGTAGCCCTTGTGCAGTTTTTGCGAATATCCGAATGAAATCAAACTAAACAAGAGAGCTATCTGTGCTAGCCGCCTCTAATTTAGAAGTGACAGACTAGGGGGGAAGGAAGGCAGCTAGTCAACACCACTCGCCGCCACCTCATGGGCTACTCTTTACCAACAAAAAGTGGGATTGACCGTTACATAATAACGCCCCCACGGTTGGAAGGACGAGCATGTTTGGTTAGGGGGTTCGAACCCGCAGAATGCGAGTCGAGAGCCATAACCACCGGGCCATGCCAGGCTCTAAAACACTGTTGTTGTTGTTGTTGTTTTTTTCTCTTTCAATAAATAAAAGAATCGAAATTTGAAAAATATACATTTATATTGCTCAAACAATTAGGTTTCTTTCAAGTAACTGTCGAATGAAATGGCTAAACGAAGGTTGAAGTAAGAAGGGCAATAATATACCTGAAAGTATATATGACACGTCACAAGTAACGTCACCAAAAAACAACCCGTTATTTTAAAATACGAACATTTAGAATCGCTGAAACTTGAAAACAAAATAAGGTTTAACAAACTGATGTCCTGTTAACGATGTTGGTCCAGGGTACTCTCTTAATCACAAATCAGTTGGTTTATGATTTTTTTTTCCTCGCACGTGCAGCACCTCCCATATAGCACGTGATCAAACAATTCAATGTGTGTGTGTGTTTACAAAAAGGATGAAAGGATCATTGTTTGCACGTTGGCGCGAGACCGTGAACTAGCGTCTTGTGGGAGCAAAATGAATTTCACAGATGAGGTACGTGTCGAAAGCGCCTCGTTACTCGTGGAGTGGTAGGTCATTAAAGTCACGCGCCATTCATAATCGAAATTGATGAGGAAATTGATAACCTTTAGAATATTTTATTCGGGTAACCGTATAAAGGCCTAAACACGCGTTATGTAACGTTTATTCGGTCGCGTCGGCAACGATGGGGGGCGTGTTACGAGTTCTGGCTGTTAGGATTTACCACATAATATAGAAACAAAAATGATTTATTTATGAACAAATGTGATAAAAATTAAATCGCTAACCAAAAGTCATATTATGATAGACAGAGATTTTTATTTATTTTAATAAAAAACAAAACCTAAACCTAAATTAGCAAAAATAAAATATTTTTTTATTTGAATGCCTTTATAAAGGTTTAAGAATCTCAGTAGTGCGAATGTAAGCTCAAAGATGGCGCAACCACCTTCCGGTATTGAAATACTATTTCTAAAATAAGATGGCGGTGGTGAAGCATGATTATAATTAATTCCACTAGTCACAATATATTTCTGGACACTGTATTCATTATCTAGTCCGTTAGAGATTTTCAAAAATTAGAGTGTATTATAATAGTATTCCAACCACTCTATATTCGTAATATCCATTGTCGACGACGCGTTTCGCTAAAACCAGAGCTCATCAAGCTGGCTATGATACAACAAACACAGTAGTGGTTGGAATACTAAGCCTAATATCTTTTGGCATCTGCAACTAACAACTATTTCTATGCTTTACAGCAGAGTATCTACGTTCTGTCCGCCACGAGGAATTGAATCTCGGATTTTTAGTGTTGTAAGTCCGTAAACTCACCACTGTCCTATAAAGGGGCTCGTGTGTTCTATCTACCTAAAATGTACCTAGTTTAATTAACTTAAAAAGAAACCGAAACAAATTACACGTTTGTAATTTTATTTGTCATAAAACTTTACTTCGGCAATATTATAAATGTTAAATCACGTTTATTCTCAGAATTATTTCAGATATATCGGAACCTAGTTAACTAGCTTGCATTTCAATTTTACATGTCAGTTTTTAGGAATAGATATAGTAAATTAGGTATCAGAACCCAAAGCAGTTTCTGGAATAGATATATCTACATTTTAATATACTTTCCGCTTTGTTAGAAACGATGAATTCCCAGGTGGGTCAGTAGTAAGTTTCCTCACTTACAATGCTAAATCCGAGGTTCGATTTTCCGCCGTTCACACAGCTCACATAGTCCTTTGCGAGGGTTTGTTCCAAAAAAAAATAAAGAAAATTACAACGACAATTACACTAGCCATTTGTCAATAGCTGTGTAGGTAACGGGTGCTTCTGATTGGTTGTTTTCCTGGATAAAATAATTCTATATGAAGTGTAAGCCATAAGCCTCAGGAGTCTCTGAGCTGGCCGTCTAAGCCAATAAGTCGCATGAGGTGTTAAAAATACCAAAATTTTTCCCGCTCTTTGTTGTACCAACGCTCTGTGGTATTCCAACATACCAAAGTTTTTCAAATTTTTGAGGTCGTTCTCCCCTTTTATTCTCTGTGATACACCTTGCCACCACCACCCCATATATATACCGCCATTGATGACTCACCTCTAAAAAAACAATCGCGCCCTCCAGTGGGATGCCCCACAGTTTGAGAACCACTGCTCTATGCTCTATACAACAAATACATTAACACTTACACTGATTTGTAAGTTTGTCGATAAGGTATTTTTATTAGATTCGAGATAATTATCAAAACAAAAATTATTTCTGTTTATTATTATTATTATTTCAATAGATAAATAATTTAAGTTCGTGGAATTCTCA
Organism: Limulus polyphemus; assembly: GCF_000517525.1. Lineage (NCBI taxonomy): Eukaryota > Metazoa > Arthropoda > Merostomata > Xiphosura > Limulidae > Limulus > Limulus polyphemus. The sequence continues at coordinate 7,208 of NW_013670032.1, forward strand.
CACAATATGTCAACTAACTAGGATAGAATTGATTTAGATAATCTTTGTCCGTTAGTTTCAAACTTCTGTTTCTGTAAAATGAGAGATTACTTATTTTATTTTACGACTTATAAAACATCAATATAAGGATTAATATATATATAATTGTTCACACAGAAAAATATTAAAATCGCTTTATTCAAACCAAATATAAGTAGCTTATATCATTGCGTATGAAAATTCTATTACACACTAAGATACATTTAGTGTCTCCATCTATTGAGAGATATGGTAAAATGTTTACTGTGCAGAGTGTACGATGTACTGTAACAGGAGAGCGACCTCTAGTGTTCACAAAACAATCAAACTTTTCTTGTTTGACATAAATATCAAAATAATTTACTGAAATAAGCTCGTACACCTAAGTAGGATTTTAATCTTGAGATGCGTTTTTAATGTTGTATGCGCTGTATTAACGAGTTAGGCTTAGGCAAAATAAAATAAAATTTCTCCCCCTCCTGGTATTTCAGTGGTAAGACTGAGGCTTTATAACGCTGATAATGGAAGGAGGAGGGGTAGCCCACTGTGTGATTTTGACCGTAACAATAAACAAACAAATATAAATACAAAACATGAACGACATTCTCATTTCCTCTATTTATATAATGATAGATCGTTCGCCATCTTATTTTAGAAATAGTATTTCAATACCGGAAGGTGGTTGCGCCATCTTTGAGCTTACATTCGCACTACTGTCTCAAAAATCAACTGGAATTTCAGTTGAGGTAATTTCTCGAATAATCTCTGTTTAAGAATGACAACCAAGAAGCGAGTTAATTGATATAATTTAAAACTTCATCGTAACGTATTTTAAATATTGCTAATCGTGTTCTAAAATTCTGTAGAATTAATTAATGGTAATTGAACAATGAACAGTAGGGTAAAATTCCCGTTCAATATATCTGAACACTTAGTTAAAGTAAGTTTGTGTTTTACAGAAGTTGACAGTTAGAAGGTGGTGCCATCTTTGAGCTTACATTCGCACTACTGTCTCAATTTAGATAATTTTAGCTAACGCCACATAGTATTCCTTGTTTGTATGTTTTATATATACTATTCATCTATTGTATATTGTATCAGACCAAGCATTTTGAACACAATTTTGGCCCGCAAATAATGATAATGATATTTATATAATAATTACTAATAGTTTAATAATATTTTCAAGTAGCTTATTCACTCATCTTAACTTAAAAAAACAAAAAGGTGAAAGTCCAATAGATATGCCCCTCCCCCTCCCGGTAGCTCAGCGGTAACTCTGAGGGCTTATAACGCTAAATATTGTGTTTCAATTCGAGTGGTGGGCAGAGCACAGACGGCTCATTGTGTACCTTTGTGGTTAAAAAGTAACAAACTAAAGAATTTCTTATCATATTCTTTAGTTGAGAAATTGTTTTCAAACCGTGACGAAAACACCAGCCCCCGTGCGGGGAGAATTAACATTACAAATTAACAAAGAGCACGAGTAACTGTTTTTGTTTATTTTTCTATGTTACTATTAAAGAGCCGTTAGCGACAAAATACTTTTCTAAACATTATGACACTGTCGTAGAATAAATTGGATAACGACCCCTATGCTCCTATTTGACGACTATAACTCTAACAATTGAGGTTCGATCCCTGTGCAGTTTGACCCTAAAGAAGAAACAAACCCTCAGTTAAAGCTAATCATTGCAAACAACAACAACAACAACAATAATTTTCTTCTGGTAACTTGTTGTTTGCATTTAAAAATAAATGAAGTACGATTTTCTTTTATTTCCACTAATAGGTAATTTCTCCGTCCAATTTAATCTGAAAAGCAACCTTTATATTAACTGAAAGGTTGTAGATATCAGTCAACATAGCTAAGTAATCCAATCTCTTATCTTAAAAAAGAAACAAATACACTTCTGATACATTAGCAGCGCCTTTTTCCAGACATCAACTCGTGAAAAGTTCCGCGTCAAGGCCACTTTTACGCAATTCAATTCTACCTCTGTCTATTTCATTCTTGTATGTAATATTGATCTTGTTAAACATCAGCTTTTTCTATTTATTTTATCTAAGTTTGACCTCAGGAAACGACGCACTGCCTCTGGAAGGGCTGTTTACTTGCATAAACACTGAATTTGCTCTTTCTACCGAACGCTAAAATTCAAGGTTCAACCCTGCTGAAACCGAACTAAAGCCGAAGGTTCACGGTTCGCGACCCGTTGTCTGAAAAAAAAATGCTCTTCGCACTTTGGGGACGTGAGTGCGCTATAACAGTACATCAAACCCCCCCTACTTGTTCAAATAAAAGTAGTCCAAAAAGTCAGCGGTAGGTGCTGCTGACTAGTCTTCAGTCTGTCAGTTCAAAATTAGGGACTGCTATGCGCCAAATTGTGTAGCTGTGCGCGAAAGTTCTAAAAGAATAAAATAAACTAAAACCAAACCATAAGATATAAGACGAAGTGCGATACAAATGAATTTTTGAAATTTAAAATCAAGAGTATCACAATACTCTTAATTGCGGGGGTTACCAACTAGAAACTATTTATATTTGTGGTTTGTACGTGTGATGTCAGAGTAGACGTCCCTGTGTGTAGGTATTTGTAGGGTACTGTTGACTTATCTTTAATATGAAGAAAAAAAAGTACTTCATTGCAATGAGTTATTAAGTTTATCACCTCCGTTACAACATCTCACTGCTAAAAAAAAAATTGTATTTCCTGTTATTATTATTCGTATCCATAGTTACCAGCATGAACTACGCCTTAACCGGAAATGACGAAAGCTTTAAACCGGAAATTAAAAAATTGTGTATTAAATCTTTGTAAGTTGACTTTCACAGCATCTTTAGCACCTGACGATACTCTACACACAATAAACGTCTAGTATTTACAACGATACGGTAAACAAGAAGCTTAAATTACTTTTGTCTCACGTTCAGACTTATTTTGTCCTTTACAAAATTATTTGTTTTTAATTTCTCGCAAAGCCACACGAGGGCTATCTGCGCTAGCCGTCCCTAATTTAGCAGTGTAAAACCAGAGGGAAAGCAGCTAGTCATCACCACCCACCGCAAGCTCTTAGGGCTACTCTTTTACCAACGAATAGT
>NW_013670032.1:11123-12227 GCF_000517525.1 Limulus polyphemus
TACCGCGGGGAATCAAACCCCGGATTTTAAAGTTGTAAGTCTGTAAACTTATCACTGTCCCACCGGGGAACAGAGGGTAAAATTCTTACTAAAACATTATTTATTTGTTTGTTTGCTTTAGAGCAAAGCCACATTGGGCTATCTGCTGTGTCTACCGCGGGGAATCAAACCCCGGATTTTAAAGTTGTAAGTTTGTAAACTTACCACTTAATAAAACGTGTCCTTCGTGAATGTCGAGGCGAGTTTGTTATAGAACCGTATTTCAAGTTGTTGTTTTATGCCTGACAAGCACCTAACTTAATTGGTAATTATGCAAATTGGACGAATTACGTGACATATTACATTTATTCGTAAAGCAATGAACGCCATTCAAGTTATACAGGTTTTACTTGTTAATTGATTTTTTCTTAATGTTGAAACAATGGTATTAGAGTAAAACAATACCTCCTGACTATTTATTTCAACTTTTAAGGGCGCGGCCCTGTGATAGAACTCTGAAATTAGGGAACTGGCGTGCCTGGTTTAAAACTGTGCAATATCACTTCCCCTCACTTTAAGCCGTGGGTGCGTTAGAAGAGTGAAAGTGAATCATTTGGTGTGGATAGAGGGAAGTAAGATGCTGCTGACTGGCTGACTTCCCATTGGTCAGTAGTTTAAAACTAAGGACGGTGGCCTTAGTAATTTTGCCATAAAACACAAGTACTAATTTTAAGGTTGTTCTTCTATTTTGAGTTGGATGTCTAATAGATTCTGACAAGTGTCCATTCAAAATATGCTCTGGTGTGTTTTAACAATCGTCGAAAGAACATGAAATAAAGGGATTGTACTATTGGCCAAAAGACGGTGACGTAAAATTTTGCACAACGAGCTCAACCAATCAGGTTGAAGCATTCGTTTTAATACGACTTAGTTTAATAAATAGAAACAGAAATTAAATTTATTTCCTTTTAAACAGAAAAAAAAATCTGCTATTTCGCTTTATGGAGTAACACGAGAGACCTCTATTGGTAACTCTACAACAAATTTAAAAGTATTTTTCCTTGTTAAAAAAACAAAAACAAATCCCTTTTCTTTTGGGACTGGCATTGGCTAGGTGGTTAGAGG
>NW_013670032.1:12876-17753 GCF_000517525.1 Limulus polyphemus
TTACTATGTTCACTGACAGTTGTTACTATGTTTACTGACAATTGTTATCATGTTCCCTGACAGTTGTTACTATGTTTACAGACAATTGTTACTATTTTTACTGACAGTTGTTATTATGTTTACTGAAAAGTGTTACTATGTTTACTGAGAATTGTTACTATGTTTACTGGCAGTTGTTATTATGTTTACTGATAGTTGTTACTATGTCCCCTGAAAATTGTTATCATGTTCCCTGACAGTTGTTACTATGTTTACTGAGAGTTGTTCCCAGAATGTTGTTACTATGTTGACTGCCCATTGTTACTAAGATTCCTGACGGTTGTTACCATATTTACTGCCACTTGTTACTAAGATTCCTAATGGCTGTTACAATGGTTCTGTTATTCCCACGTGTTGTTACTTTCAACCTCTACATCTCTTTTGTTTCCCTGATCCAAACCTATCTGAGAAAACAGAACTTAATGTGAATGTGTGTGTATATATATACGAGGTCTAATACCTTAGGTATCGTGGATGTATGGAACTTTTGTCATATTCTCGTTATTGTCTAACTAATGTTTAATGGCAGATGTTTTCATTTTAGGTTGTTACATATATATAAAATCTTATCATTTGCACGTTTTGAATGCTATTTTGAAATTCATTTATTCGTGCAACTCATAACATTTATAACGTTAATATTCAAAATGGAAAAGGGAAAAACCTGCAAGTTTTGCATAAATCTCACTCAATTGCACGGAAACCCCTATTTTAACTGAATGAGTTTACCATTTTTGAAATGTAGCAGCACCAGCATTACTTCAAGTGGTGCAAGCAAAGGGTGCGATAGTCTTGTACGACTCTTAACTGAGATTATTTTAGGGTTAACTGAGATTATTTTAGGGTTAACAGATTATTTTAGGGTTAACTGAGATTATTTTTCACGGGCTCGGTTTTCGCGGATTTTCAAAATGATAATATTTCTAGAGATCTAATCTGCATAAATACACCCAATACTCCCCCCCCTCCTCAAAAAAAAAACATGTAGAAAACTAAAACATTTTTCCTCTAAAAATCACTATTTTTATGGTATCTTGACAACAATACATATCAATAACATAAACTCTATAATGCTTGGGGATTGGACCACAAATTTAAACCTTCGCTATGTATACTCACCAATAAGATCGTTATGAACATGGGCTGCTGCTTTTCCAATTCGCCCTTCTACACAATGTCAACAATCAATATATTCGTCATGTACTTACGGCCACGTGACCGTGCTATGTGCTTAAAATCCGGCTTGTACACAGCACTGTTCGTAGCTCGTGCCAGTCCAGTATACAGAAAGATAAAAATTGTACTGTGACAACTTCCATGGGAAATTATTATGTTTCGTTGCTCTTTTCACAAAAATTTGGCAACTCTCCGAAGTCCCCTTCTATTATAAACATAGTAGTGCTCAGAACATGCTTATCACCAACGCCATCTACACGTGATTAGAGCTACAAAAAAAAAAAATCTATTGATATAATTAAATACAATAGCCATAACTGTATAAAAGAAACTGACCTACTCCAGGTATTTATAAGGTTAGTAATGATTTATCGTTCGGCGTAATTCCTGCATTAAAAGGATCAAGGAGAAATTGGCCTATTGATTAGTGTACCGAGTTGTGGATCAGAAGGTCCAGGGTTGGAGCCGCGAAATGCTACACTTTCAAGCTATCTGTAAGAACGTTATATGTCAAACAGTCAACTCCGTTATGTTTCAGCTAATGAATGTTGTAGACTATTGACATTTGTGTTTTTGTCATTACGGTAAAGTCACAAAGGTTTTATTCTTCCGCCGTCCCTAGTTTTTTAACTACTGGCCACAGGAAAGACTACCTTTCAGCAACACCCTGTCCTCCACGCTAAGGGTTTGACTGTCATTCTCATAACGCACCCACAGCTTAAAGAGCAGGTAGTAATCTGTAGTATTGCTCCGATTCGAACCCGGCTCTCTAGCTCCAAGATAACTTGAAAGCTATGAAATTTAAACCATAAATATACAACACAGAAAACACCAAATATATATTTAATAAATAACTTAATACAAATCTGTTGTTATATATATATATACATGAGATCTAAAAATTTTAAGGTATATATGTTGAAGTATCATTCAAAAGATTCTTTTTACTGTCAATGGTGTTTTGTATTAAAATGAAACAACAGAAAAAACTGAAAAAGGTTAGCATGTAAGACAAAACTATTGTACAAACAACAGGATGGAAAATATTTGTCCCACTGTGGATTTATCTACGGAAGTAGAACCTACATAGTGTTAAAACTATTGTACAAACCACAGGACGGAAAATGTTTGTCCCACTGTGGATTTATCTACGGAAGTAGAACCCACATAGTGTTAAAACTAATGTACAAACCACAGGACGGAAAATGTTTGTCCCACTCTATGTGGGTTCTACTTCCGTAGATAAATCCACTGTGGTTTGTACAATAGTTTTAACAGAATGGAAAATGTTTGTCCCACTGTGGATTTATCTACGGAAGTAGAACCCACACAGTGTTAAAACTATTGTACAAACAACAGGATGGAAAATGTTTGTCCCACAGTGGATTTCTCTACGGAAGTAGAACCCACACAGTGTTAAAACTATTGTACAAACCACAGAATGGAAAAGGTTTGTCCCACTGTGGATTTATCCACGGAAGTAGAACCGATACAAGGTTGGAGATACGCTATCTATAGAATTGACTTTTTATTTCAAAGTTTAAAACGTTCAAAGTGTACTTGAATTGGGGTCAAGCGTAGGTGTTCTAGCAGTTAGAGAGTTTCACACGTACACTGGCTGAAGATAGTTTAGAGAAAATGACGGCTCTTAAAAAAATAAAATCAAGTTGTTATGAAGCAAAGATATTAGAAATCTCACTGAAGAAAAAGAAACAAGATATTTTAAGAGGCATTCTGAACTAGAAAAGAACACGAAATATACACTCGTATCATTTCTGTAGTGATCTCTGAACTAATCTTTATATTGTAGAAGTAACTGTGAGTTGAGCATGCGCACGATAAACTATCTCTGACGCCTAATTATCAAAGCAACTTGGTGCGAACGTGGCTGATAAAGTAACAAACAATTTAACTCATTAATCGAAATTCTTTACCCAATAACAATTGATTTTCAAATATTTTCATTTATTCATTATGATTAAATTATTATGTGATATTATTATGCAGTTTAAATTGTAAAAAAATATAAAACTCTGACCAAAATAAGTACTTTCACAAACGTTATAGTTTGTGATAAATGTTCACATAATGTTCATTATAAGACCATTATGTAGGTAAGTACACAGTGTTCACATAATGTTCATTATAACACCATTATGTAGGTAAGTACACATAATGTTCATTATAACACCATTATGTAGGTAAGTACACAGTGTTCATTATAAGACCTAATATTATATAGGTAAGTTCACAGTGTTCATTATAAGACCTAATATTATATAGGTAAGTACATAGTGTTCATTATAAGACCATTATATAGGTAAGTACACAGTGTTCATTATAACACCATTATGTAGGTAAGTACACAGTGTTCATTATAAGACCTAATATTATATAGGTAAGTACACAGTGTTCATTATAACACTATTATACAGGTAAGTACATAGTGTTCATTATAACACCATTATGTAGGTAAGTACACAGTGTTCATTATAACACCATTATGTAGGTAAGTACACAGTGTTCATTATAACACCATTATGTAGGTAAGTACACAGTGTTCATTATAACACCATTATGTAGGTAAGTACACAGTGTTCATTATAAGACCTAATATTATATAGGTAAGTACACAGTGTTCATTATAACACCATTATACAGGTAAGTACACAGTGCTCATAACAAAACCATTATATAGGCAAGTACACAGTGTTCATTATAACACCATTATGTAGATAAGTACACAGTGTTCATTATAACACCATTATATAGGTAAGTACACAGTGTTCATTATAAGACCTAATATTATATAGGTAAGTACACAGTGTTCATTATAACACCATTATGTAGGTAAGTACACAGTGTTCATTATAAGACCATTATATAGGTAAGTACACAGTGTTCATTATAAGACCATTATATAGGTAAGTACACAGTGTTCATTATAACACCATTATATAGGTAAGTACACAGTGTTCATTATAACACCATTATGTTGGTAAGTACACAGTGTTCATTATAACACCATTATGTAGATAAGTACACAGTGTTCATTATAAAACCATTATGTAGGTAAGTACACAGTGTTCATTATTACACCATTATGTAGGTAAGTACAGTGTTCATTATAAGACCATTATATAGGTAAGTACACAGTATTCATTATAAGACCATTATATAGGTAAGTACACAGTATTCATTATAAGACCATTATATAGGTAAGTACACGGTGTTCATTATAAGACCATTATATAGGTAAGTACACGGTGTTCATTATAAGACCATTATATAGGTAAGTACACAGTGTTCATTATAAGACCATTATATAGGTAAGTACACGGTGTTCATTGTTACACCATTATATAGGTAAGTACACAGTGTTCATTATTAGACCATTATGTAGGTAAGTACACGGTGTTCATTATAAGACCATTATATAGGTAAGTACACAGTGCTCATAACAAAACCATTATATAGGCAAGTACACAGTGTTCATTATTACACCATTATACAGGCAAGCACACAGTGCTCATAACAAAACCATTATATAGGTAAGTACACAGTGTTCATTATTACACCATTATAAAGGCAAGTACGTAGTGGTTGTTATTAGCACATTTTAAAGGTAAGCACACAGCATTTTTATTAGATTAGTATAAACA
>NW_013670032.1:18698-20157 GCF_000517525.1 Limulus polyphemus
TGAACGTTAGGCCTAGACGAGTAGTTGCTTTCACGTTCAATTGTTTATGTCATTTAACAACCTGAATGAACGTTAGGCCTAGACGAGTAGTTGCTTTCACGTTCAATTGTTTATGTCATTTAACAACCTGAATGAACGTTAGGCCTAGACGAGTAGTTGCTTTCAGGTTCAATTGTTTAATCACATTTACTACTGTTCCAGTTATTGTATCCTTCTACAAACATCACATTTACTACTGTTCCAGTTATTGTATCCTTCTACAAACTTCACATTTACTACTGTTCCAGTTATTGTATCCTTATAAAAGCCTCTAAAAATCATTTCAATACTCTGTGAAAGCGCTTTCCAAAACTTATTTTTGACGCTACAGGTTCTGCATCAGAAGATTTACAAAACACCTCTAACTGACAAAACGTGTCGTGAAGTTGTATAGGTATAACGAGGACGACTGTTGCACTAAACGTTACAAGAGTTCGTGGTTTATCATATAATGATTCACCTTGTTTTTCTCATACACCTATATTGCCTAATTCTCCGCCATTAAAATAAAACGTATTCCATCATATTCGTCAACTTTGTCTTTTTGATTCTTACGACGCTCAGTGTAAAGAACTAATCCCAACTAATGTTGATTTATTTTAGTGATAGTGTGCTTTTTTTTAACTTTTAACGTTCATTCTGTTTGTTATATTACATAAACAATTCAACGTGGAAGCAACTACTCGTCTAGGCCTAACGTTCATTCAGGTCGTTATATTACATAAACAATTGAACCTGAAAGCAACTACTCGTCTAGGCCTAACGTTCATTCAGGTTGTTAAATTACATCACATTTACTACTGTTCCAGTTATTGTATCCTTCTACAAACAAACATCACATTTACTACTGTTCCAGTTATTGTATCCTTCTACAAACATCCTTCTACTTCCAGTTATTGTATACTGGTAAATGTGATGTTTGTAGAAGGATACAATAACTGGAACAGTAGTAAATGTGATGTTTGTAGAAGGATTCCAGTTATTGTACAGTAGTAAATGTGATGTTTGTAGACGGATACAATAACTGGAACAGTAGTAAATGTGATGTTTGTAGACGGATACAATAACTGGAACAGTAGTAAATGTGATGTTTGTAGAAGGATACAATAACTGGAACAGTAGTAAATGTGATGTTTGTAGAAGGATACAATAACTGGAACAGTAGTAAATGTGATGTTTGTAGAAGGATACAATAACTGGAATAGTAGTAAATGTGATGTTTGTAGAAGGATACAACAACTGGAACAGTAGTAAATGTGATGTTTGTAGAAGGATACAATAACTGGAACAGTAGTAAATGTGGTGTTTGTAGAAGGATACAATAACTGGAACAGTAGTAAATGTGATGTTTGTAGAAGGATACAATAACTGGAACAGTAGTAAATGTGATGTTTGTAGAAGGATACAATAACTGGAACAG
>NW_013670032.1:20372-24062 GCF_000517525.1 Limulus polyphemus
AATTACATAAACAATTCAACCTGAAAGCAACTACTAGTGTAGACCTAAAGTTCATTCAGGTAGTTAAATTACATAAACAATTCAACGTGAAAACAACTACTCGTGTAGGCCTAACGTTCATACAGGTTGTTATATTACATAAACAATTGAACCTGAAAGCAACTACTCGTCTAGGCCTAATATTCATTGAGGTTGTTATATTACATAAACAATTCAACGTGAAAACAACTACTCGTGTAGGCCTAACATTCATACAGGTTGTTATATTACATAAACAATTGAACCTGAAAGCAACTACTCGTCTAGGCCTAATATTCATTGAGGTTGTTATATTACATAAACAATTCAACGTGAAAGCAACTACTCGTGTAGGCCTAACGTTCATTCAGGTTTCTTATATTACATAAATAGCAGTATATGTATAATGTTATAACAGGGACGTATTCCGATAACATTTTGGGGTATATTTGTAATCATTCCACAGATCTATATCATTGTTATCCGTAAGTATAGCTTTCTGATCTTTTGAAAAACTATGTTAAAATTGTCATAATAATAAGATGAAAAAGTTGAATAACAATACGAAGAATAAAGCAAACTCCATTACTAAATTCAACCAATATCTTGCTAAATGTTTGTCCTACAACACCTCGAAGCGTTGCAACAAGTGTTTGAAAAGTGATGCAAACTTTTACTGTTTGTTTGTTGCACAACGGTATATATATAGATGCGTTGTATAAGCCGTCAACCTCAATGCTGAACCGTCGGAAGGGACCATGTTTGGCCTAGTGGCTAACACGATGGTCTGTGAATCTGAAGGTTCCTGGGTCGTATCCCGTAACTGAAAAAAAAAACGCGCTCTACATTTACAGGCTACAGGTTACGTTGTAATAGTAACGTTGAGACTACAGGTTACATTGTAATAGTAACGTTGAGATTACAGGTTACATTGTAATAGTGACGTCGAGGCTATATGTTACGTTGTAATAGTGATGTCCAAATTCTTTTGACTAGCTTAGCCTGATTTTCCGAAAACAGCCAACAAGCCACTAAGGTACATTTAACGTTTACTTCCTACTAAGGGACATTTAACGTTCACTTCCTACTAAGGGGCATTTATTGTTTACTTCCTACTAAGGGACATTTAACGTTTACTTCCTACTAAGGGACATTTAACGTTTACTTCCTTTACTACTTCACAAAACGTCGTGCCAGAATTTTTCTGTAAAAACAACGATTTCTATAACAAACAAGGAGCTTTTTTTCAGAGATAATTCAAAATTTCACTGTCAACAAATGAAACCTGGTAAATGTATTAAACCTTAATGTCATTCCTTACTCTTTATTGGTTGGTTTCTGCGTTAATTAAATCCGCCAACAGAAACTGTACGTGTATACATTAAAGAGAGGAATGTGTAATAAGAAAAAAAGTAAAAAAATAAATAATAAGTCGTTAACTTCATGCTAAGAAGCTTGCTTGGAAAGTTTCATTCAAGCGTATGCTTTAGATTCTCGAAATATCTTTTTTTTTATCTGTCGCTACAACCAAGTTATTTACTTTAAGTGTGATAAAAATGTTCTATTTTGTATAGTTAGTAAAGATGCGTGGCTACAGAGTTAAAAGCCCGAGTTCACTCGCGATGGTAGCATGAAATTGAAACTTTCAAAATCCAATTAAATTACAAAGGAATAGAACGTGCCGTTATGCAATGGTGGATCATCTCGCCTCCCTTCCCCATTGGAATTAATAAAGAAAGCGTTTTTTTTATATAAAGGGGTCATTATCTGGTGGAAGAACACCCCCACCCCCTACCAAAACTTTTATTTCAAGTCATGAAGTCACTGAACACTCTCCACCTTTTCAGCTGTGGGAGCGTTAGAAAAGTGACAGTCATTCCCGTTATTCGGCTCAAGAAGCCAGACAAAACACTAAGGGCAGGGGAGAGCCGCTTGCTGGTTGTCTTTCCTCTAGTCAGTGGTTCAAAATTTGCGGTGGCTATACATGAACACTAGGGGTCTCTGACCTGACTGTTTAACCCACGTGCGCACAAGATGCCTTTTACTGAAGGCACTTGTTTACTTAAAACACGTCTCTATTACAAATAGTTTGTGTTGACGTCAGAGAATTGTTAAAATCTTCAAACTACGTATGACATTACTTTAACACTACAAGTTTGTCTTCCTTATAGTGTAGTGTATATTTTGTTTCGGATATTCACAGTTTTGACCAGAGGTAAAGCAGCTAGTGAAAATCACCCATCGCCAACTCTTGGGCTACTCTAATTAAATATTGGAAATTTACTGTTACTTCTATCACAGATCCACAGTCCCAAATAGTAGGGCGCGATTTTTTCACTTTTGCATCAGCGGGACGCGAACCATGGAACCCCCGGACAGTTTTCAAAAGTTTCGATAATTAGGCCTCTTTAGCCTAACGTTGTTATACTTCCATCCTTCGGGTCAAATAAACAAAAGAAGAAGTAGTGTAGCAAAGAGTAATATGATGAACTTTTGAACTTTAACGAAACGGAGGAGTAACGCGAGTTTATTACTGTATTGACTTTATCTAAAGGTGTAAACTTGCTGCAATTTTCCCGCGATACCACTAAGTTTTCACAAAGTTCTTTAGTGATTGGTCACGTTGTAAAATGTGTGTTAAATACGCTTTAAACTTTATTAAAAATTTCTTTAACCCATGCCCTTATAACAAACGTTTAAAACCTGTTCATGCTGTTCTCCAGATTTTCAACGTGTTGAAACTCTAGTCCTAGCTGAACGACGTCACGCACGTGGAGACCGACTTGATGCTTAAACTTAGCCACTAATACCAGGAATATGTTTAAAGACAGACAGGCGCCAGCTGCGAAAACAACACTGGTTGTCATTTCCGTTATTAAAGGTAAAGACTCAAATTAGCCAATCAGCATCTAGCATCGTCGCTTTGTGTATCTTTACAAAGAAACAACTTCTATCGAGGCCAACGTCTGAAAGTCCGCATGAAGTCAGTGAATAACAATCTGTCCTGAGAGCCAGAAAATAATGATTTGGGATGATAATCACCCCTTTAGGCGTTATATTTATTTTAGTGTTAACAATCACAGAAAATATCCACTTCTTCTGTAGAATGTCCTCTGCTAAGGTACAAGAAACTTGACGTGGTCCTTCTTATTTTCAGTCTGAAAGGTGGCACGCGGATAAAACAGTCAGGTCACAGCTTTCAGGTTCAGGCACAGCCGTTACTAACTTTGAACTGTTGACCAGAGAGAGAGGGTCAGCGCCGACCTTAGCCACTACAGGGCCTTAGACAAGATACAAAGCGTGTGACCCCTCGTGGTATTCGGTAGAGAAATTTTAACACAAATGTGACGGAAAGTGTACAAAACAAAACACCGTTGTAGTAATTTCATAATTCGGTACACTACATGTTGTTGTTGTTGTTTTGTTGTTTGTATTTATTTGGTGTGTGTTGGGGGGGGGGGTACAATTTCATGTTTAATAATCAATCTAAAAATATCCATAGCGAATGGCTCTCAGGCAGCTGCCTTGTCTTAAGGTTGGTTGGGGTAGAGGGAGGGGGTAGCCAGTCTTTAGTGCTCGTCCCCCCCCCACACACACACACGGACTACACATTTTTAAACACACTTCGTTATTTCAAAGAATTCAAAAGAGTTCTCATTTTCAGACAGCAAG
>NW_013670032.1:24971-26297 GCF_000517525.1 Limulus polyphemus
ATGTCTGAGAATCTGGGTTTCGAAAGCCGTGGTGGGCAGAGCACAGATAGCCCATTGTGTAGCTTTGTGCATAATTTTAAACAAACCAGTAGATGTTAGGAAAAATTAGGAATATAGTTGTCCTTGCTTTTTATTTGGAGTCACGCTGGTTTATCCTCGGAAAATATATGATAGCTATAACAGGAAACGTCTCGTACAAAAAAAAACGGAGATACAGGATAAAAACGGATGGGAAAATCTCAAATAAGTAATTTATAAGATAACAGTTGAATTATTTGTATCAGTTGTATTCTGTTACACTGAAAATGTAGCTAGTTTGTAGGACTTCCGCTGTTATTTGTTTTGTTTTTAAGTGTAAACCAAGTTATACTACTACTCGCGGGAGAAGTGCACCACCGAGTCGAGTCAGGTTTCAAGAAACCGGTTCTTAAACGAGTCCACTCGGGTGAAAAAACTTTCCTTTTAAATGTTCCTCTCCATCCAGTGAGTGACGTACGTACGCATTGATACGCTCGTGGCAACAACTAGTTGTACACCCACTTCATTCATAGAACAGTAGCCAATCAGAGTTCGGCTCCAAAGACAGCGAGTGTGCACGGTATTGCATGACTACGAAAGTTAGTGTTGTATTCTTACGTATTGACCCTGAATGACGGCCTAAAGTAAGCACTGTTTCCCTCTATATTAGTCAGTGTTAATGAGATTATAGTAAGTTTTCCATTTAGTCCAGGTTAGAGGTACATATACACAGGTGACAACTGACAAGACAATTTTCTGAAACAACAAACTTAGCTTGGCGACAAGACGGCGCTAGCCCAGCTGGAAGTTGAGTATCGTCTGGCGCTTAGAAGATATCTTTAGTTTAGTAAGTTTAAGAGTTTGGACTAATTAAGACTCGATTTTCCAAAGGATTCAGATTGTGAGGAAAGTAACTGAGGACTTAGAATAGCAAAATAGTTTGTAACTTTTTTTAAGTAGAAAATTGAAGCTTATTACTATACGATGTGTGATATATTAAGCCTTTCTTTTTTTTACAAACTTGTACCTTTTTGGTGATATATTAAGCCTTTCTTTTTTTACAAACTTGTACCTTTTTGGTGATGTATTAAGCCTTTTTTTTTACAAACTTGTACCTTTTTGGTGATGTATTAAGCCTTTTTTTTACTAACTTACATCTTTTTGGTGATGTGTTAAGCCTTTTTTTTTACGAACTTACACCGTTTTGGTGATGTATTAAGCCTTTTTCTTTACAAACTTGTACCTTTTTGGTGATGTATTAAGCCTTTTTTTTACAAAGTTGTACCTTTTTAGTGATGTATTAAGCCT
>NW_013670032.1:27314-28536 GCF_000517525.1 Limulus polyphemus
TGATATGTTAAGCCTTTTTTTACGAACTTACACCGTTTTGGTGATGTATTAAGCCTTTTTTTTACAAACTTATACCTTTTTAGTGATGTATTAAGCCTTTTTTTACAAAGTTGTACCTTTTTGGTGAATATATAAAATGTGTAATTTAATTATGTTTCCGAAAAGTTGGGCTTACGGTTTCGTCTTGATTCTATTTATAAATATTTGTTGCATTTACTTGTATATATCGAGACGTATTTATAGATCAAACTTTCAAAACACGGGAATCGTCTCTTAAAACAACGTTTTCTGCTGAAGAAAAATACTTAAATTGGTAAGTCGTCATAGATAGAAATAAGGATTGAAGGGGGTTGGGGGGTGGGGTACTGTTTGGCACCCAGATTCATCTGTAGATACTTATAGCTTATGTTGATCGTTTCGAAGCGTTTTATACTCCCAAGCACCAGAGAAAACTGGAAAATTTGACGAAATATTTTATTTTACTGTAGAGACGCCCTACAAATCATATATATCACTGAGAATAGCAGGCGTACCAAATTTACCCTTATATATACATATGTAATATAACGAAAAGAGGGTTAAAGAGGTATGTTGGACTTTGTGGTTCCAAACAGTATAACATCCCGGACTTTGTGGTTCCAAACAGTATAACATCCTGGACTTTGTGGTTCCAAATAGTATAACATCCCGGACTTTGTGGTTTCCAAACGGTATAACATCCTGGACTTTGTGATTCCAAACGGTATAACATCCTGGACTTTGTGGTTCCAAACGGTCTAACATCCCGGACTTTATGGTTCCAAATAGTATAACATCCCGGACTTTGTGGTTCCAAACAGTATAACATCCCGGACTTTGTGGTTCCAAACAGTATAACATCCTGGACTTTGTGGTTCCAAATAGTATAACATCCCGGACTTTGTGGTTCCAAACAGTATAACATCCTAGACTTTGTTGTTCCAAACAGTATAACATCCTGGACTTTGTGATTCCAAACGGTATAACATCCTGGACTTTGTGATTCCAAACGGTACAACATCTTGGACTTTGTGGTTCCAAACAGTCTAGCATCTTGAACTTTGTGGTTCCAAACAGTCTGACATCTTGGACTTTGTGGTTCCAAACAGTATAACATCCTGGACTTTGTGATTCCAAACGGTATAACATCCTGGACTTTGTGATTCCAAACGGTACAACATCTTGGACTTTGTGGTTCCAAACA
>NW_013670032.1:29420-30987 GCF_000517525.1 Limulus polyphemus
ATGTATATGTATATATATATTCTGTTTGTTAAACAGATGTAGCAAAAAAAATATTTTTTTATTATAGCTAATACATGTCACTGTATTTGTGACACACACAATATGATTTGATGTAAGGAGAATTTAGTATTTGATTTTTACTGGTACTCTGAACACGAACGAAACATTGTGTATGGGTATTTCGCTCGACGACCTGGGGGGATCAGGTACAACGATGACCATTCCCCCCTTTTCCAAATAGTATAACATCCCGGACTTTGTGGTTCCAAACAGTATAACATCCTGGACTTTGTGGTTCCAAACAGTCTAACATCTTGGACTTTGTGGTTCCAAACAGTATAACATCCTGGACTTTGTGTTTCCAAACGGTCTAACATCCCGGACTTTGTGGTTCCAAATAGTATAACATCCCGGACTTTGTGGTTCCAAACAGTATAACATCTTTTAAACTGTCGGAGTCAAATATCAAAGTTGGAGACGTATGGTCACATCATAATAAGTTACAAATATCACCTGTAACTGGAGCTTTTGTCTTCACCTCTTGTGAACCACACTCCTCTTGAGGATATTTACGAATACAAAATGATATTTGTAGGTACAACTGTGACGAAAGTTTACAATTAAATCTAAGCCTATCGTAACAGAGTGTATTTTATACTTAGCTACGCTGATTACAGTTAGTACACATTCACCAGAAGTTGCCAAAAACATTACAGATCTTTTAAGTGGGCAATGTTTTGGCGAAACGACCTCGAAGTTTGTTTGTTTTTTCAAGTTCATCACGTGGAGTTTGTTGTATTTGGACTGGTAATAATATATTATCTAGTAATTTGTTTCATTCGTGCATTTCGTTTTAATGATTCACTCTTTTTTTTTATTATTTTATTCGTAGGCATCATGGACCAGGACTCGTTTTATGCCGACGTTAACATAATGCCAAATGAACGTCCTTACGAGCCTTACAAGTTCCTCAAACCCGCACGAGTTCCGATGGTATGTCTGTCTGTTTTTCACTCATTTTATCACGAAACTAAATTGCGCGCCAAGTTAAATTTCGATTGATTTATTCAGAGCATACATGATGAAAATGGAACAAATTATTTCACCCCTTTAAACACCTACATCAAGTGTAAGAACAAGCCATCTACAGCTAGCACGTACATCGCGTCATCAAAATATAATGTTATGTACGTAAGTACACTCCAAGTAAATTAATCTATTAAAAAAATGTGTGATTATCTATGTGAATGTGCAGGACTTTCACACAAACCTAACATAATGGTCTTACATACATGGACATGGCCAAAGTAAAGGGGTCAGAAGGAGTACTCGGATGAAATTCGAATACAAATACTGACCTTCATGAATTTAACATTTTCCCGAAGAATAGCTACAAAGTCCAAGATGTTAGACTGTTTGGAACCACAAAGTCCAGGATGTTATACTGTTTGGAACCACAAAGTCCGGGATGTTATACTGTTTGGAACCACAAAGTCCGGCATGTTATACTATTTGGAACCACAAAGTCCAGGATGTTATACTGTTTGGAACCACAAAGTCCAAGATG
>NW_013670032.1:31126-35657 GCF_000517525.1 Limulus polyphemus
ATAAACAGTTAAAAGCTATAATAGCCGAACGATAAACTATCGAAATTTTGAAAGCCTAAAATATAATCTTATAGACAGTGTATACGTGTGTATGTTTCTGTAGTCATAAAAATGGTTTCACACGTTAAGATAATGATATAGGAATGATCATATCAGATGTCGTAAACCCTTCTGTTTCATTGTTCTTACCCAGTCTTTAACATTTTAACGGAGAAACTGTTTAGACACGTTAGACCACTGGTTTCTATAACGTCATAATCCCGGGTGATATAAACGGGTGAACGATTTGTTAGGTTGTTTGTTAAGCGCAAAACTATATAATGGGCTTTCTTTGCTCTGTCCACCACGGGTATCGAACTCAGAATTTTAGCGTCGTAAGTCTGCAGACTTACAGCTGAGACACTGGGGGGCAGGTTGACGGACATTAGGAATTATAACTGAAAACATCGAAAACTGAGAAAGTACTTACTGAAGATTCAATGTAGTCTGATCAGTATAATATCAATATAGTCTGATCAGTATATTATTGTAGTCTGATCAGTATAATATCAGTGTAGTCTGATCAATATAATCTGGTCAGTATGTTATTGTAGTCTGATCAGTATAATATCAGTGTAGTCTGATCAATGTAATCTGATCAGTATATCATTGTAGTCTGATCAATATAATCTGATCAGTATAATATCAATATAATCTGATCAGTATATCATTGTAGTCTGATCAATATAATATCAATGTAGTCTGATCAGTGTAATCTGAGCAGTATAATATCAATGTAATCTGATCAGTATATCAATGTAGTCTGATCAATGTAATCTGATCAGTATAATATCATTGTAATCTGATCAGTATAATATCATTGTAATCTGATCAGTATATCAATGTAATCTGATCAGTATAATATCAATGTAATCTGATCAGTATATCATTGTAGTCTGATCAATGTAATCTGATCAGTATAATGTCAATATAATCTGATCAGTATAATATCAATGTAATCTGATCAGTATATCATTGTAGTCTGATCAATGTAATCTGATCAGTATAATGTCAATATAATCTGATCAGTATAATATCCAAATGTTTTGTTTGATTAGGTTTCCGTTCCACTCGTTGCTCCAAAGTTTATTTAAAATTAATCTAATTAGTTTCTTTGTCTTCGTCTTAGGGTATTTATAATATTTTTAACAATGTGTCCAGAATATTTTAATAGCTTGTTAAACAAACACAACGTTAGCCTCATATGTAGTCAAGATAGTTTTTTTATAAAACATCTATTGTGATTCTGACTCATATAAATATTCCTAATTAAAAGTTTTCGCATAAAGCTACACAATGGCCACGTGCGCATAGTCGTCCCTAACTTTGAACTGGTAGTATAGAGGAAAGACAGCTAGTATATCGCACCTACCGCCAACTTTTGGACTACTCTTGTCTAATGAAAGAGTAAAATCTGACCGCCACTCTTACAGCTCACCAAGTCTCTAAAGTGCGGAGCACGTTTCTGCGGCAACAGAACGCGAAGTATGAACCCCCGGATTCACAGTCTCGTGTTTCTAAAGAAAAATTTATAGGTGATTCTGTGTTTTGGTTTCAACTAATTATACATTGTAACGTACAGGTAACAAATCTTTCATTGTTGCCCAACAGGTAACAAATCTATCATTGTTGCCCAATACACATGGAAATGCTTCAATGCTGTAATTGAATTCTCTCTTACTTCCAGGCAACAGTCTAAATAAACCAGGGAATTATTTTGTTGGTTTCTCAATTGAACAATGTTACTTCTAGGTAACGTAACCTTTTTATAACAAGAGCAATCAGAGAGGTTGTATACCCCCTCGCCCCGCCGCAAATTTGTGGATTTGGGGTTTCAATGTGCGCTTGAAATTCGATCCTAATCCGATCATTTTTTACACAGTTATTATCAACAAACCGAGAAAATGCCTTAAATCTCTATTATAAAAATGTTTCAAAATGATCCAGAATCCGAATTTGGACCAGATTTGGGGGAGACCATCCTACAGGGACACCCTATCTCCTATAAAGTTTCACGTAAATTGGTTTATATTTGTGTACGTGCGCAGATATACATACACTGTTGTTCTTTGTTACACAAAGGGCTATCTGTGTTCTGTCCACCACGGGTATCGAAACCCGGTTTCTAG
Source organism: Limulus polyphemus (assembly GCF_000517525.1). NCBI lineage: Eukaryota > Metazoa > Arthropoda > Merostomata > Xiphosura > Limulidae > Limulus > Limulus polyphemus. Next base: position 33,295 of record NW_013670032.1, read on the forward strand.
CAGTATAAGTCCGCAGACATACTGCTCTGCCACTTGGGGGCGGCAGATGCCTATGAGTCCAAGGTTTCAAGGGGTCCTCAGTGGCTACTTTTTTGTTTTAATTTAATATGCAATTAGTAGACTGCCCCTAAACTAACCGAAATTAATTTTTCTTTGATTAGCCTTCTTAGTTAAGTTTCAAGTTAGAAACTGTAATATTTGTAAAATGGTACATTTTCATTAGTAAAATGTCAATGCAAAACAAGGGGGAGAGGGGCTCACAATTGCCTATGGGCCGATTTTGGTCTTAATCTGGTTCTGGTAGTACACAAGGTTATGAAGTACTGGGCCTTCCTTATGATACCGCAAGGTTAAATAGAAACATTGAAAAGTTTAGGATTTTGGACGCTAGGTGTACTAAAGATGGAGGCTTCATAAGTCGTCTATTTCGATGGGCGGCTGGCTTTACACACAAATACTTAAGTACTATCTAAAATATCGCCATGTTTGTCTAATCGTAGTATTCATACTTCATTGAAGCTACATTAGTATCTTGAATACCTAAAGTGTGAAATATTTTAGGGATTTTTGTTTGTGGTGCCTTTCAATAGATGGCGCAGGAGTTTTGGTTACATACATAGATACTGACATACATGCTACGTCCATTTAGTAGGAATATTTTAAGAGGTTCTCGGGAAACTTTTCATCAACTTAATTAAAACCCCAATTGTATTTTTAGGGGGGTGTAGTTGTCTTTTAGGAAATCGTAAGGGAATTTAGATAAGATGAAACGTGAGGTACGCACGCCATTAATTCCTTTGTCACAAAGAACACGTGTTGTTTTTATCACCACAATCGAAACCACGTGCTGTCAGAACAGGTAGCGGTTTAAACTAGGGTTTGACCTATTGACCTGCAGCTAAATTTTTTGTTTCTTTGTTTAATATCTGACACAGATTCTGACGTCATAATGTATAAAATTATATAATTTTTCCGTAGCGGTTAGTTCATCCCCCTATATTTTAGACGATTGGGTACAGCGACCCCTCGTCTTTGTCAAATAACAGCATCGTTACTGTGCCAGTTGTCAGGTTATGTTGGGGACAATGAGCGAGGGTGTGGGGAGCAATTTGAGGAGAGCAGTTTGCAGAAATGACATGATTTAATCTCCCGCCTGAGTCATACCAGTGGATTAACTGTTAAAAGATTATCTCGTTTATTTATAGTCACATTTTAATCCTCACGTAAGAAACTCTTGTAATCTTATTAAGCTTGAGTATAAGAACATATCTGAGAGTTCTAAAGTCTGTTTGTGATCAAATGAAACATTCTCATTGTTCTTAAGCCTTTTACAATTAATCGTATTTCCAGGTGAATTTACTTACTAAGCCACCAGAGGGCGTTTCTTGCTCAAGGGGCAAGTCTCTGCAGGAAGAGGATTAAACGAGTTTTATTGTCCTCTTTTGGTAATAAGATTTAAATAATATCAAAAAAAAAGACGAGTGGGATCTTTGAGAGACACTAACCTCTTGCTTGACGATAATCTCAAAGAAGTTTGACTTACAGCGCCATCTAGAAAGATATTACTGTAACTAAAAACTCATGAGTTCTAGAACCTGTTGATAGAAAAAGATAAATTAAGAGTAAATATTCTTTACTTGTGTTTTTTTTTAAAGAAACAAGTGTAAAAAGCACCCGAGAAAAAGCTGGGCCTAATTCATTTAAACGTTTAATGAATGATATTTAAAATAAGCCTAGTTAAAGTAAAAAAAAAATAATAATTAGGTCATCTCAGTATGATTTCGTATACGTTATCAGAAAGTTGTTTCATATTATTTTCGATAATCTAAAGTAAGAGGGAATTATACGAAGCTGGGAGTCGTTTCTCGTTTACAACGTCTTATCTGGTTTGTTTGTAATTAAGCACAAAACTACACAATGGGCTTTCTGTGCTCTGCCCACTACAGGTATCGAAACCCGGATTCTAGCGTTGTAAGTCCACGGACATACCGCTGTGCCACTGGGGGTCATCTCATTTGGAGATTTAACGTTTAGAGTTGCCAAAGTGCTCGCCTCACACGTAACCTGTAAATTTCAGGTCATTCGTTCGGAGTGAACTATTGAGTACGCAGACAGAGCTGAATATTTGAACATCACGAAATAACCGTATATATCGCAAACAGTAAACGTTATGTCACTTCAGATAAACTATAAAATTTCGCACTGACACAAAAGTAACAGGCTTTACTGTATATATATATATATATATATATATATATATACACACACACACACACCTAAACTAGACTACTTATTAGTACGACGACGACGGTACGTACCTACCCGTTACGGTCGTCGTACGTACGTACTTAGTTAGGTTAATT
>NW_013670032.1:36624-40402 GCF_000517525.1 Limulus polyphemus
TGTATATATATATATATATATATATATATATATACACACACACACCTAAAGTGACATTTATGACACGAGGCTGAACCCCTTGTGGCTCAGTCATTGGATTTATAACGCTAAAAAATCGGGTTTCAATGCCCATAGTGGGCAGAGCACAGGTAGCCCATTGTAGATTTGTGCTTTACAACAAACAAACATGAGGCGAGCTGCTAGTGGTATAAAAATGTCATGAAGAAAGTACCATAACGTAGGAAAAATGTGACGTATAAATAAAGTAAGGCTTACTGGCGGCAAAATAAACGTAAGTTTACACCTACGTTCTTAGTTTAATAATAATATATATATAGAAAAATGTGACGTGTAAATAAAGTAAGGCTTACTGGCGGCAAAATAAACGTAAGTTTACACCTACGTTCTTAGTTTAATAATAATATATATATAGAAAAATGTGACGTATAAATAAAGTAAGGCTTACTGGCGACAAAATAAACGTAAATGTACACCTAGGTTCTTAGTTTAATAATAATATATATATAGAAAAATGTGACGTGTAAATAAAGTAAGGCTTACTGGCGGCAAAATAAACGTAAGTGTACACCTACCTATGTTCTTAGTTTAATAATAATAATATATATATTTACCTTAGTAACGAAGTAAAAACAATTCCAGGACTGTTTGTTGTTAAACGCAAAATTACACAAAATGCTATCTATGCTGTACCCACCTATGGTATCGAAACCCGGTTTATAGCGTTATAAGCCTTCAGACGTACCACTGAGCCACGGGGGGCGGGGGCGGGTAATTCCACGATAATCTAAATTTTAAATTGTTACGCAAAATTAATGTTATAGAATAGGAATCACTTAACCCTACACCTTGTCAGTTCGTTATGTAAAGTGAAATGCCAATAATTTGTAAGTTAAAGTCTGGTCAATGTGGTTTTAATCTTCATTTCATTATGTACTATGGTAACCAAATCATCGTTGATAAGGTTCTGAGCATTCCTTTGATGCTTTCCTACTTAGGGCATCCCATAATAATAAATTACAGACGAGAAAAATAAAAATAAGCTTTCTACACTCACTCAACTGATAACACGGGCTAACTAATATAGAAGTCAGCAAGTCTTGGATATACGCCTTGAAAGCATTCAAATAAGCTAATCGATACGAGTACTGCTGGAGGAGAACTTGGACGAGTGGATAAGAAGACCCCCCATCAAATCCCGGCCAATACCACCTTACAGAGAATTCTATTCATAACTTCCCTGAAGACAGTTGAAATATAGGATATAAACTAGGTGGTAATCGTTATCTTATTATTAGATTTCAGAGATCGTAAAGGCTTCTAACCAAAACACGCGACGATGCTGATGTCTGGATGGCGTGCAGGACTGCACACACACCACTCCTTTTCACGAAATGTGTCAATCAGATTATCACGGTGGATGTGGGCATTATCATCTGGACAGTTGCATCCATCGGCGTAGGATGTGTGGTGTTAAAATAAATGGCATTATTCGTGGGATGTGTGGTGTTAAAATAAATGGCATTATTCGTGGGATGTGTGGTGTTAAAATAAATGGCATTATTCGTGGGATGTGTGGTGTTAAAATAAATGGCATTGTTCGTAGGATGTGTGGTGTTAAAGTGGCTAGTTGAGGGTGGCTTGAATCACGCTCCTGTCACATAATGGAGTTGGAGCTGGTTAAATACTTCCTCTAACTAAATATTCTGTTGCAGAGTGAACTACGAGTAATTTGAAAAAATAATGTGAAAAAAAGATATTTCTCCACCTAGCGGCGTATTCTTCGCATAGATTATTCTTCACACCATGGAAGACGATTTGCTTTTTATCTTGTTTTAGTGGAATATATCTGGCTGAGAATTTGGCATAAAGACCAGTCTTGTGGGTCTTATTTAAAACTGCCTGTACACTAAAGCAGTGTCTGATTTTGGCTGCGAACATCTGATTCAGTCTCGGAACAGGTATACTACGATTGCACCAAACAGTGGTCACCTGTTTGGATTGTAGATAATGGTCCGCCATGATAGGGCTATGTATCGGCTGCGAATATTTGATTCAACCTCGGAACAGGTATAGTATGATTGCGCCAAACCAGAGTCGACAAACAGTAGTCGCTTGTTTGGGTTGTGGATGATGGTCTGCCATGTTAGGGTTATGTAGCCTATGGCTAGCAGCTTTTATCGTTTTGGAGTTTGTTACTGAGAGCTTAATCTCTTATATCTAGTTGAGCCAAACGAAAGTTGTACGCATGTCTCGAAAACCATGTAGACTCAAACACTTTTTTCTAAATAAAGGAACACATACTCGAGTTCAACACCAACCTTTAAGGATTTTTTCAAACGTTTCGTCCTCGGTTGACGAGAACTGTGGCTCTTGAACTGTTAGAACATGTGTGTGTGTGTGAATTGGCTAACATATACGGCTAACTTTGATAATATTAATACGTAGGACTAATATTAAGTTAGGGTGGTTAAGGAGGTTGGGTGATCTGGCTGACATATGTGGGGCGGTTAGAGTAGACGGGTTACATGATTTGGCTGACACAAGGGGGGGGTCGGTGACATGGCTAACTTTGATAATATTAAGTTAGGGTGGTTAAGGAGGTTGGGTTATGTAATTGGGTGATCTGGCTGTCATGTGTGGTGGTGACATGGCTAACATATATGGGGTTATCAGGATGGTTTGGTTACAATTACTGCACGTTGTGGCTGTGGTTGCGTTATAAGAATGACAGTCAAATCCAACCATTCGATCACACAAGAGTTAGCAGCAGGTCCTGTTCAACCGCTGCCTTTCTTCTTATCTATCAGATCAAAATTAGGGACGGCCAGTGCGAATACTCGAAACAAAACAAACTAATTTTAAAAGGGGGGGGGGAGTAAAACCTTTCATGTGACTCAGTGGTATTTAAGGTTCAGTTATACAATAATAACTCCAAATACGAATAACTGTTAGAAAAGAAATAACATAAACGAGAGATTGCGTTACTCAGTTACCATTATTTGAAACCTTGACATTTATAAATTACCATTACCAAGTAAGAAAACAAATAAGAGGGTTGTGATTGATTGATTGGGGTCAGCGTTGCCTGAAGGCGCCGATTATATCATATTTTGGTAAGTGGTGGTCAAAGGTTAAGGTTATATCGAATGATTACACATGATTCAGATAAAATAAGAACCGAAACGGGCTCGCGCGTGTGCTTCTGTTGGTTTTTTTTAGGGCACATTGAAACCTTGTCTTCACGCGGCCTTAACGGAAAGCTGTCAAGGACTCGCAGACAGAGCTCTTTCGGCAGTCGTGCTCACGTGCAGTAATATTATAATATATATATATACACATATGTATAACATTTGCCTGTTTTCTATCTGTCAAAATGCAGGAGCCTGGTGGTTAGGGTGCTCGACTCCGCAATCTGCGGATCACGAGTTCGAATCCCCGTCACCGAACATTCTCGCCCTTTCACCCATGGGAGCGTTATGAAGTGATAGTCAATCTCACTATCCGTTAGTAAAAGAGTAGCCTAAGAGTCAGCGGTGGGTGGTGTTGACTAGCTACCTTCCCTCTAGTCTATCACTGCTAAATTAGGGAGGGCTAGGCTAGCGCAGTTAGCCCTCGTGTAGCTTTGCGCGAAATTCAAAACAAACCAAAACAAATATGGCAGTTAGGTTTAGATACAAATAGTAATTGACATCAGTGGTAGTAGAAAGATACTACTAACTCTTCTAAGCATTTAAGTGTTTCTAGGAATTTTTTTTTT
>NW_013670032.1:40784-52143 GCF_000517525.1 Limulus polyphemus
AAAAAAAAAAAAAAAAATTCCTAGAAACACTTAAATGCTTAGAAGAGTTAGTAGTATCTTTCTACTACCACTGATGTCAATTACTATTTGTATCTAAACCTAACTGCCATATTTGTTTTGGTTTGTTTTGAATTTCGTGCAAAGCTATACGAGGGCTATCTGCGCTAGCCGTCCCTAATTTAGCAGTGAAAGACTAGAGGGAAGGCAGCTAGTCATCACCACCCACTGCCAACTCTTGGGCTACTCTTTTACCAACGAATAGTGGGATTGACCGTCACATTATAACGCCCCCACAGCTGAAAGGACGAGCATGTTTGGTGGGACGGGGATTCGAACCCGCGACCGTCAGATTGCGAGTCAAGCGCCCCCTAACCACCTGGCGGCCATGAGAATGGCAATGGCAGAAACTGAAAAACTGAAACGAAAGATAAAAATGTCGAAAATTGAAAAAAAAAAAAAACAAATTTTAACCAATCGCTTTTGTAATTTTTCACGCAGTAATTGATATTCTAGCGTGTTGCAGCATTAAATAGTTCTTTATTAGGTTATTAAGTCATTGTTCACATCACAATAAGATGAATGTTTTATCTACAGGTTATAAATATATATTTATATATATCAATAATGCATAGCCAGTTGGGGACGTTTTAAAAAAACAGTGATGCTTGAAAATTACCTACCTCAAGATTAAATATCAAGTACCAGTAGAACGTATTCCATTCACCAGGCCTAGTTCAATCCCAATATTAAATATAAAGTACCAGTAGAACGTATTCCATTCACCAGGCCTAGTTCAATCCCAATATTAAATATAAAGTACCAGTAGAACGTATTCCATTCACCAGGCCTAGTTCAACCCTAAGATTAAATATCAAATATCACCAGAACTTATTCCCCTCACTAGGCCTAATTAAACCCCAAGATTAAATATGAAGCAATAGCAGAACGTATTCAATTCATTAGGCCTAGTTCAACCCTAAGATTAAATATCAATTACCAGCAGCACGTATTCAACTGATTAGGCCCAGTTCAACTGACCAATCACTGCCATTCCAGCCGGGCTATGATGGCTATGACAGATACAGTGTGGTTGACATACATGTATGTATATTTTCTTCACTTTTTTCTGATAAGTTATTAGAATTAATGACCAACAAAACCGACATGACTAACGTCGATTACCTGCGCGCGCCTATAATTCATCATTGCGCACGCATAAATCAATCTCCTCAGAATTACCAGTTATGTAACCATAGTTACGTTGCTCGGGCTGTAAGTGGAAGCCCAACTTTGTGAGGCATATTCCAGTTTCACTTGCCCATGAGAGCAACGGGCCACCGGGACATTTCCCAAGCTCCCGGTAGAGGGAGTCCGCCACTGCCTACCGGTCATTTGAAGGTTAGCGAAATTGGATCATATTTTGAAAATCAATAATCAGTCAGTTGTCTTGGTGCATCTTATGATAACTTTTTCTTGTCCATCCTACTAGTTGGCATGGCGACAAAACACTGACAAAGACACTGCGAATTCCGAACGTGTCACACGCACACTGGGAAAATTGACAATTATTTTAAGTCATTTTAAGATGGCGCCTTTTGTAGCAAACATGTTTCAGTTTTTTGTTGTTGTTGTTGCAGTGTTTATCCTCCGCACATTTAACATCCCAGAAACATGAAACAAACAAATCGACCAATTGCAAAGTTTCTTCGCGTACCCACTTGTCTGTAGCCACACTTCTCATTTGACAAAATTAAATTAAGAGTAAAATCAGATAATTAGAAAATTTAATATAATCGGAGGATGAACAAGCGCAGGAACGCAGACAAAAAAAAAAACCCCTCAGCTTTCTAGCAACTCGGTAACCAATCAAAAATCTAGTTGACAAGACGAGTTGTCAAGTGGTGACAGATGGGCCATTTACCGATCGAAATGATAGTTGAGAAGTCGAGTTGTCATTTTTATTCTCTGTTGGAGTTGCCAAGAAACCGATTCTTAAACAATTCCTTTAAAAATAATAGCAAGTAATTATCTTTAGTTACAAGTTATAATTCATTACAAAGTAACATTCACGCGGGATCTCTCAATGAAACGAATTTAAAGGTAAATAGTCAACGAAAAAATGCAGATTTTCTGTATAGATATATCAACGTGTATCTATTGATACAATAAACAAATTTCTATCAAGAAACATCTATTGAAACACATACGCAATTCATGAAACATTTGGTTCACTCTCGTTACAATTTTGATTTGATATTTACAGCTTTCTGTACGAAGAGATTACTGTATTACTTGTCGAAATTGGATATTATACCAAGTTCGAACACCATGTGGTCGGCGTTGGCTTTAGCGGTCACACTTCAGGACTAATACAACTTTCCCACGCCATGATCGCCCCCTGGCGGTACAGAACAATTGCCATGTATCTCCTTATTTTATCGTAGTGTCTGGTTTATATAGGGGTGAGAAACGACCGACCTTGACAGCTACCTTTTAACGCTTCAACTACTTTCGAGTGTTACCGTTTCCTGTTCATTATTTCATCTTTTGTAACCATCGAGTACACTTCTCTATCTTAAATTGTATACACTCAACAGTATTTTCAACTTTGATGTTCTGTTGTTCTTTTCACTACAATTCCTCGTCTCTATGTGTTTAAGTTATGATACTAGGCTTAACTATTAAGTAGTTTAGCTTAAAGATGCTTAATTCATTAACATTTAGACGTTCCAATTGGACTAATATTGTCTTTGAGAGGTGTTTCGTATCGTTTGTAAAGTCCTTTATTACAATGAAAATATATATTATGAAATGTGAATGACGTCTCTTTTTTCTTGGGTGGGGAGTTTGCAATACAGAGGGCGCTCTTGACCACCTGTTATTTAATCAAACATGTTAGAAGCAGCAGATCCTAATAAGGCCTATTATTGTTATGTATTTGTTCAGCTGAAATCACGTGACCAGAGAAGCAATCTAGTACGCTAAGTACTCACAGTCTGATTGTTGGCGCTGTTCCTTATCTGAATTGTTTGTGCATTTTCTTTTGAAGTAAAATAGATTTGATAAGGTTGTCCGAGCTAAGGACGTTCATACTGAAATTCATTTCAAGAGGAAACTTGCTAGGACTTTCAGTGATAGTAAACGACGAGAAAGTTCGCTCTTTTTTTTATTTTTAATGTTGTGATGGGATCCCTGAATCCAGAGTCATTTTGTTTGAAGTATTTGCTTGATGAACGTGTTAAAAATAATGAATACTGTTATTTCCATATTTTATGTTTCAGATCAAAGTTGAATGTGTCTATGGCTATCAAGATTCTAATGTGATGAGCCGCTTCGATGTTCTGTATAAAACCAACGTTGTAAATAATGACTGCGGCGAACCACCAGCGCCATCTAGAGCATATGATTCGATACAGAAGGTGCCATCAATGAGTGATTTGTCAGAAGAATCAACAGGTTTGTTTTTCTTAACTTTGAAAAGAAAATATCGCAAAAAAAAAGAACTAACACTAAAAACAATATTTCAAACGATAATAATACAATTTAATTAATACAGCATACGATAATAATACAATTTCTTTAATATATATATTTATAAGTTTGTTTGTTTTTGAATTTCACGCAAAGCTACTGCGATAGCCGTTCCTAATTTAGCAGTGATAGGCTAGAGAGAAGGCAGCTTGTCAACACTACCCACCGCCAACTCTTGGGCTATTCTTTTACCAGTGGGATTGGCCGTCACATTATAACGCCCATACGGCTGAAAGGACGACTATTTTCAGTAATGGGGATTCGAATCCACAACTTACAGATTGCGTGTCGAGCGCCCCAACCACCAGACCATGTCAGGCTTATATTTTAAAGTACTATTGCAAATGATTATCATATAATTTTTTGAACAATATTTTTGGGTGTAGAAGTCTGACTTTTAAACAATGTTTTTGGGTGTAGAAGTCTGACTTTTTAAAAATGTTTTTGGGTGTAGAAGTCTGATTTTAAACAATGTTTTTGGGTGTAGAAGTCTGATTTTTAAACAATGTTTTTGGGTGTAGAAGTCTGACTTTTAAACAATGTTTTTGGGTGTAGAAGTCTGACTTTTAAACAATGTTTTTGGGTGTAGAAGTCTGACTTTTAAACAATGTTTTTGGGTGTAGAAGTCTGACTTTTAAACAATGAAACTTTTAGTTGGTACTAATGACATCGCGTAAGTTCATTCCACACACTCGAACACATTAAAGCTGAGTTTTGCTTTAGTTATTCTTTAAAACACACAATACGATAAGGTGTGGTTACAGTCTCTTGGTCTTGTTAGTTCTGAACCGTTTTACTGTGTCAGACAGTATTTATTTCTTCTGCAATGAGTATGTATCAGATTCAATGCTGTAGTTATGTAAGTACTGGATCTTTAAAATCAAATTTCAACTTTTGATGCTTCCGAAAAGCTATTCCTTTCTGACCTTGGTGCCTTTATCTATGACGATGTCAAAGTTCATGTTTTTTCCCCCCATAGTTTTAACCATTATTACCCTTTTTGTGTCATATATACGACACAATTACACCCTGCCTGTGTCTTGTTTTCTAGTTGTCAGTCGGTTTTTTTATTTTAACAGTGGTGCATTGCACTGGTTTCTCGAGGACAAAACGTAATTTTGATTCGACATCAAGTTTTATTGAACAAACAAAATTGGACAACAGCGTTTCGTCGCTACCATGACAACAACAGCGTTTCGTTGCTACCGCGTTCTACCGGATGTAGCAAAAACGGCAGCGTATTCCCTGAACAAAAAAGAACAAGACATTCCACCTAACCCTACACAGAAAGCACTCTGTTGCCTGCACACACCTTAACCCTACACAGAAAGCACTCTGTTGCCTGCACACACCTTAACCCTACACAGAAAGCACTCTGTTGCCTGCACACACCTTTTAATTTCATTTTTTTTTTTTTTTACAAAACATCACATTCGATGCGTTTACAAACAGTTTTACAAACATATCGATATTAAAAGACGGGTGTATCCTTGCGCAGCGTTAATCAAAAATCTCTAAACGGGTTGATTGGACAGGAAGTGAACGAGGTAAACGACCAGGTTAGCACTAATGAGCCGGAAACTACGCATCTCCACGTTAATAGAACCAGAAAATATTCAAGAAAGTAGAACTAGTACGCAACCAAACAACAACAACAACATTCGTTGATATAAAAACGGTGAACAGGATGACCGTAACTAGCAGTTCAAACAAAAAATTATTAGTGAAATCTTGCGGTTGAGTGATATGTTGAGAAGACGATTTAGTGAAAAAAAAAAAAAAAAACATCCTGAAATAATTAGGCCTAATCAACAAACAAACCGTACATGCTACACTTACCAACTTCTTTAAGGCTTAGAAAAATGGAGAAATTCTTAATTTATGGTTTTCGGACTAGAACCGTTTTTTTTTTATGTTTATGCAACACTTATTTAGAACAAACGAGATTTTAACGTTTATTTATTTTTCTTAAGTTTAGATTTAAAAAAAAATGGTTCGTCAGTTTAGGATATATTGTTGTAGCGTCCTCTATCTTTATAATTACGTATTTTTAGGTTAATTATCAAATCATCGATGCTTGTCGTCTGTATTGTGAGTATGTTTGCGTGAAGTCTTATCCTCTGAACTTCGAATGTAGGGCAGTGGGCTTTGTGGATAATTAACTTCGTAAACACGCACTAAAAGATCATTTATCGTCAATTTAGAAGAGAGACGAGATCGACAGTAGAAAGCTTCCCATTAAGTGTGTCATTAACTATTCGTCAACCAACTTCCAAAAAAGTAGTGTTGACGTAAATCCACGTGTGTGACTCTTGTTCTCATTTTAATTGATCTATTCTTAACTTAATGTTTGAGTAGGTGGTGGCGCTGCTGTTCTTCAACCCACAATTATGAAGCCGCTTTTAGCTTCACCGTCTGTAATCATGCTAACTAATGTAGTTGTTGGTTTTTATGGCTCACAGCTACACAACGACCGTCTGCGCACTGTCCACCGAGGGGAACCGAAAAAAGCTACACAATGGGCTATCTGCGCTCTGTCTACTGCGGGGAATTGAGCCCCGAATTTTCGTTTTATTTGTTTGTTGTTAAGCGCAAAGTTATACAATGAACTATCTGTGTTTTGCCCACCACGGGTATCAAACCCCGATTTTTAACGTTATAAGTCTTTGGACTTACCATTGAGCCGTCTGTATGTATAATCTTGTTCAAGCACTTCTAATCGATGAGTGTTCAAAAATGATTTGGCAAAATGAGATAGTTAAAAACATAGAATAATTCAACATCAAATATTACAAAACGAGTATACGCCACGTTGGAATATTAAAGGTTTTAAAATCCTTAAAATTTTAAATACCCCGTGTATCAACATCTACGTTAAATAGGCTGACACTTCAAAAATAAACAAATATGTTACATTATAACGAATTATTGTCGAATTTTTAAGTAGCTAAATCATCAAACATGCTTCCCCTTTTCAGCTGGGGGACGTTATAAGCGATGGTTAAATCCATTAGTCAATTAGTAAAACCCGTTTGTAGTGGGTGGTGTTGAGTAGCTGCCTTCCTTCTGGCTTAACACTTGTAAGTTAGAGGTGGTTAGAACAGATAGCCCTCGAGAAGCTTTGCTAGAAATTTAGCAAACATACACATAGGTGCTGCCATCTGTTGAACATTTTAAAAATTTATTAATAATATATTATGTTTGTTACTTGATAAAACACATTCAAGTTTATTCAGGTTGAGGTTTTAATGTAATCGTACTTGTTATAATTTGTTTGTATTGTATATGTACAACATTTGTCGTCCGCGCGTGGCCTCGTAGTTAGTGCGATCGGACTGTAAATCCGAGGGTTCATGGTTCGCTCTAAACTGTTCGGAGCCGTGGATATTCGGTCAGACAATATTAGGGCAAATAAAACTTTGTGTAGCTTTGAGCTAAAAATTCTAAAACAAATAAAGATATATCTGAATGTAACAGACGTAACGCACCATGTACAGTGAACAATGATAAGAATTTTACAACATAATTATTTGATAACGTTTACTAAGCGATACTGGAAAACCATGTTTACCAAACACGGGCGGGTTATCAGTGGATACTTATGATCTCTCACATAGTTGTACGTGTACAATGTGTTTATGTTTCATAGATAATGTTCCATTAATATATATCAGATATCCGAAAGTCTTTCAGAGGGCGCTGTTATTCTTCGCCAACGACTCATTTGCTTACAAAATGCATGTATAAGTTATCAATGTTGTTTAACAGATCATTCGAAAGCATTTGAAGTTTATTAAAATATTAAATACTCAAAATATATTGTAAGGAAATAATTTGTTTGTTTGTTGTTAAGCGCAAAGCCACGCAATGGGCTGTCTGTATTCTGCTCACCGCGGGTATCGAAACCCGATTTTATAAGCCCACAGATTTACCGTTGAGACAGCAGGGTGGGGTGGGGGCTTCAGAAAACAGACCTGTTAAATCACAACAAGAGTTTCAGTACGCCAGGATTAAGCCTAAAATTTTACTTTCTGAACTGTGTAAAGAGTTGCAGGTCGTGTCCGTTAAGCCTAAAACTTAAAAAAAATAATAATAATTCCGTTAAGCCTAAAACTTAAAAAAAATAATAATAATTTTGTAACATTTTGTAATAAAAAGTAATAATAAGTAATTAGGAATTATTTTGTTATTTCAAAATGTGAAATTTGACACAGGATTAAATTAGAAAATTAAATCACTAGATATAGTCATAATAAACACAAATAATGACATTACAACTTTTTATTTTATTTTACACAAAATTGGATCATTCACGAGTGCAACAATAGAAACTTCTGGTGGTTAGAAAGTGCTTATTTTTGCAGCTGTACTGCATATTTTATCTGGAGCACTGATTACACCAGCATTAGGCCTAATAATCTGTCGAGTCCGATTTTCTGAATTGTGGGAATAGTTTCCGTACGTCACCATTAAGCCTAATAGCGAAGGTCAAACCTGACTTTTTGGACTGTGAAAATAGTTTCACACACACCAGCATTAGGCTTACTTATGAGCGTTAAACCTTACTTTATGAACTTTGGAAATAGTTTCCTACGTCACCATTAAGCCTAATAATGAGGGTCGAAATGGACGTTTTTTTAAGGGGATTGGGCCCATACAATAGAATTGGATATACATTCTATCTTCAAAATTAAGCGCCTTAACACTGAGGCAAGCTTTTTGTACACTTGTCACTGGGCAGAAGTAATATAAGATAGTCCAGAAACAAATGCTTCGAGTGACATCTAGTGACATCATTACTCAGAGGTTTGAATAATTAATTAGCGTAAACGTCTTGGGTGTTTGGAACAAACATTGTACCGTTTAGGTTATAAATTAGGAGCTAAAATTTCATATATAATTACATTTAAAATTTTTCATATTTTGTATTTGTTTTTACTAAGTAAAGGGATCGTCAGCACTGAATAATATATACTGTCCTCCGAAGGGACAACATTGTACTCTCGTGATTAAATACTAACTAAAGGGATCGTCAATACTGAATAATATATACTGTCCTCCGAAGGGACAATATAGTACTCTCGTGATTAAATACTAACTAAAGGGATCGTCAGCACTGAATAATATATACTGTCTACCGAAGGAACAACACTATACTCTCGTGATTAAATACTAACTAAAGGGATCGTCAGCACTGAATAATATATACTGTCCTCCGAAGGGACAATATTGTACTCTCGTGATTAAATACTAACTAAAGGGATCGTCAACATTGAATAATATATACTGTCCTCCGAAGGGACAACATTGTACTCTCGTGATTAAATACCAACTAAAGGGATCGTCAGCACTAAATAATATATACTGTCTTCCGAAGGGACAACATTGTACTCTCGTGATTAAATACCAACTAATGGGTTCGTGAACATTGAATAATATATAGTGTCTTCCGAAGGGACAATATTGTACTCTCGTGATTAAATACTAACTAAAGGGGATCGTCAATACTGACTAATATATACTGTCCTCCGAAGGGACAATATTGTACTCTCGTGATGAGGCACATAATATTTTAGCATTCATAATCATGTCAGAAGTAATATTAACGTGGCGCTACGGAGATTGCAAAACCAGCCGGTACACATACTCAGTGTACGTGTGATAACAGCAACACTGCAAAGTTGGGGAAGAACACATAGGGAGTTTGAAGTATTTTTCCCACGGAAAAATGGCACATTGCCACTTCGCACGGCGGAAAGTGATGAGTAGAAATACCTGGATCTACTGTGGTGGGACCCCAGTTAACTAGGCTTCACCCGGACGCTAATTATTGGGGAGGGGGAGTATTGGATCTCCGAACTACATAAGGTACTAAGTTGTGGTAATGATGTTATCCAAACCATAAGTAAACCTGGCAGGCTCTAACATAATTGCTTAAAAACAAACAAACAAAAAAGTTTATAGCTGTGGATCGTGGTTTATTTTAGGGACTATTTGTATATGTAAACCTGTATTTTTCATCGTTCTCTTATCGCCAACCCCGTAAAGTACTTAACTATACTGCGCTGATAAGTTTTGTAAATGTTCCGTTTTTATTTGTGTAAACCCTCAATGTTATTTTTCTATCGTGCAGGGCCAGACGTGGTTAGGTGGTCGGGCTAGGGATCGAAGAATCCCGGGTTCGAAACATGACGCCGCTGAACACATTTCGTACTTTCCGCTTTGAGCACGTTGTAAAAGTGACAGTCAGTCCTGTTATTCGGTTCAAAGAGCCAGACAAATATATTGTTGCGACGGGTGGTGCTGCTTGACTGGCTGCCTTCCCGCTGTCAGTAGATCAAAATTAATATACGCGAATATTAAAAGTCACTGAACTCGATGTTTAGCCGACGTGCGCAGAAGGCGCTGTTCAGGTTAAAACTTCCATTGCCAATCTATCGTGCATTCTGATTGGTTGGATTTTGAATAATAACTTGTTGTTTTTTTTTGAGATGTTTGGGTTGAATTTCGCGCAAAGTTATTCGAGGGTTACCTGCGTTAGCAAGTAGAAAAAACAGTTTCATACTGTGGAATATAAACAAAGTTGAGATTTGGTTTGTTTTGGAATTTTGCACAAGGCTACATGAGGGCTATATGTGCTAGACATCCCTAATTTAGCAGTGATAGACTAAAAAGAACGCATCTAGTCAACACCACCCACCGCCAACTCTTGGGCTACACTTTTACCAACGGAAAGTGGGATTGACCGTCACATTATAACGCCCCATCGGCTGAAAGGGCGTCCAGCATGTTCGGTGACGGGATTCGAGAGGTGTCTGCATTTTTTGTGTATTAAATTAAATACCCGATTCACCATTCCGCGGATATTTATTAGATATTCAATAATTCTTTTATTCAATCTCTGACAAAACAATGGCCTCGAGTATAATTAAAGCAAAAACATCCTGTTTTTAACATATAATCGAGTTTTATTATTAATCCAGCTACAATCCTTCTCATTCCCGCGTTCTTTATTTTTTCACACTACATTCTCCGTAGCGATAGAGCCGAACTTATGACAGGAAGTTGACGCTTATTTTCTGTGTATAAAAAAAAAAACTTCACTCTTCTTTAAAGAAGACGGATTGTTTAGCGATGACAACGAATCATGACGTCAGTACAAACTCACAGAAGCGGTTGCTGATAACTTGAACAATTACAAGCAACATCTGCAGTTTTTAATACAAAAAATACCTGAAACTGTTTTCATGTTAAGACTCACCGATTGTCATATATGGTAATAAACAACAAAGTATGTCGGTAATAAATAATAAAGTATGTCGGTAATAAATAACAAAGTATGTCGGTAATAAATGATAAAATATGTCGGTAATAAACAACAAAGTATGTCGGTAATAAAAACAAAGTATGTCGGTAATAAATAATAAAATATGTCGGTAATAAATAACAAAGTATGTCGGTAATAAATAACAAAGTATGTCGGTAATAAATAATAAAGTATGTCGGTAATAAACAACAAAGTATGTCTGTAATAAACAACAAAGTATGTCGGTAATAAACAACAAAGTATGTCGGTAATAAACAACAAAGTATGTCGGTAATAAACAACAAAGTATGTCGGTAATAAATAACAAAGTATGTCGGTAATAAACAACAAAGTATGTCTGTAATAAACAACAAAGTATGTCGGTAATAAATAACAAAATATGTTGGTAATAAATAACAAAGTATGTCGGTGATAAATAATAAAGTATGTCGGTGATAAATAATAAAGTATGTCGGTGATAAATAATAAAGTATGTCGGTAATAAATAATAAAGTATGTCGG
>NW_013670032.1:52702-58642 GCF_000517525.1 Limulus polyphemus
CCTATAGCAACAATACACAACAAATTGTCATTATATAGAAACAATAATCTATTGTTCATAATGTACAGTAGAAGCTAGAATATACAGTCTGACTTCTACATTATCCTATAGCAACAATACACAACAAATTGTCATTATATAGAAACAATAATCTATTGTTCATAATGTACAGTAGAAGCTAGAATATACAGTCTGATTTCTACATTATCCTATAGCAACAATACACAACAAATTGTCATTATATAGAAACAATAATCTGTTGTTCATACTGTACTGTAGAAACTAGAATGTACAGTCTGATTTCTACATTATCCTATAGCAACAATACACAACAAAATGTCATTATATAGAAACAATAATCTGTTGTTCATACTGTACTGTAGAAACTAGAATGTACAGTCTGATTTCTACATTATCCTATAGCAACAATACACAATAATCGGATGTTCATATTATTCGAATTGAGAAACTGACCGAAAAACCTGATTTCACATCATTCAGAAGCAACAATGTATCACTAGTACCGGATGGGAGGTATAGGGGAAGGGATAGTAGGGGTGACCCCTTACCGTAAAAACTATCACCTCACCTGTTTTTCCCATGCCTTGTGACGTAGTGAGAGACCACGCTCCCACGCGCCAGCTAGCGGAAGAACCAACACTCCGAACGAAAAACCGTTTTATCAATGACCGAGGGAGAAAACGTGAATGAAACCAGTTTTTGTGTATTCTAGTTAGGATTACTCCAGGCCAAACAGTTTTCTGAATGAACCGGATGGAGAAGCTCGAGTGCAGGCTGATACGGTTGACAGGACTTTACAGACAGAGGAAGTTTGAAGTCGAGAATTTTGAGTAAATTTGAGTAAAACGTGCTTGCTGGATGTACATAAAACAGAAGGGAAACGAAAGTTTGGTTTCTCCAGAATGCTTAACACTGGTTTCACGTGCACTGCTCAATAAGTAGTCAATTAATTAAAGTCATATCACAAATTTGTAAAAGTTTCATAGAAAAACAAACTTTGAACTTATAATTCATAAATAAGAAATACGTGAACGCAACGTCCAAATAGCCACCAATGGGTTGTAACCTGCATGTGAAAATCAAAAACTTAATCACGTATTTATTAACCGTTTCGGAATTTTGGCATTGAAATATCACAACGCAACGAGACCTAAACACACATACTGTTTGCAATGTTCCTAAATATCAGGTATCACAACGCAACCAGACCTAAACACACATACTGTTTGCAATGTTCCTAAATATCAGGTGTCACAACACAACCAGACCTAAACACACGTACTGTTTGCAATGTTCCTAAATATCAGATGTCACAACACAACCAGACCTAAACACACACACATTCTGTTTGCTATTTAGGAACATTGCAAACAGTATGTGTGTTTAGGTCTGGTTGCGTTGTGATACCTGATATTTAGGAACATTGCAAACAGTATGTGTGTTTAGGTCTCGTTGCGTTGTGATACCTGATATTTAGGAACATTGCAAACAGTATGTGTGTTTAGGTCTGGTTGTGTTGTGGCATCTGATATTTAGGAACATTGCAAACAGTATGTGTGTTTAGGTCTGGTTGTGTTGTGCATCTGATATTTAGGAACATTGGGTATCAAAACCCGGTTTTTGGCGTTTAAGCTTCGAGACTTGTCGCTCTGCCACTAGGGGACATTACTACAAGAAAGGTTATCCGAGTTATCGTCACAATCCGTGTTTCATCTCTGTCAATATTTTCTTGTTTTTGCTGTAGAAAAAACAAAACAAAAAAATATGGGCGAATTCGGTTGTCACCATTGTGGGCTAATCAGTTTATGCTTTCCCAAGTTTTTGTATGTGTGTGCGTGTGTGTCTCAGAAACAGCTCGTGAGTGAATAATTGTGAACAAACAGAGAGGTTTTTTTTTGTCACCTTCCTTTCTGTAATCCAAGGGACCGTGGTCCAACGGAAGTATCATGGGAGGTTCTACTCAGGTGGGGGGAAACAGCGTCTTGCCCCATATTAGACGAATCTTTACTGGCTTATGTCTCGGCAACAGCTGGAAGGTTACAATGGTGACAGCGTGCCGCCAGATACAGTCGGTGCTTAGGCAAGAGTCGAGGGCACTACGGTCAAATGACAAAGTTCAGACGGAGGAGTGAACGGATAGTTTGATGTTTTAATTTCTCAGTTTAAACGTTGTTGTCTGTCGTAACCTGGTAAAACGTTTCGAGATGAAAATGCCTATCGATATTAGGATTCTCTTTTCCTCAAAAAACAACTAACGGCGCGAATGAGCAGGTGTCCTAGTAATGAGAGCAGCTGTAACCTTCCCTGCATCTCGCTAGTGGATCGTCAATGAAGAATGACGTAATTACTTGGAATATAAGGGTCACAACCAGACCTTTACCAACTATTAGTCTCGGTTTGAATTACCAGGGATGGAGACGGGTTAGTCGTTTGGATTGCGGGTTATTTATTACGAAATGAAACAATAAAAAAACTGGCTTACAGTCTGAAGAACTCGGTCATGGATTTCGGAAGGTGTCTTGTCTCGACTTCGTGACTTTTTGTTTCAGGTTTATAATCTACCATGTTGTCACCAGCCGTCCCTGGCAGTAAAGCATCGAAAGGTGAGACACAAACACGTGTTTATTAACCTATTTAACCATTTTAAACGTTACTGACTCAAATTAAGCCGTGACATATACTCACAGTGCTGAAGTTCATAACCTTCAAAATTAGTGTTATGACGTATATCATTTAGTTCATGGCCCTCAAAACTACTGTGTTGGGGTATATCATTTGGAAGTTTATAACCCTCAAAATTAATGATCTGATGTATATCATTTAGAAGTTTATAACCCTCAAAATTAGTGAACTGTGATATATCATTTAGAGGTTCATAACCCTCAAAATTAATGGTCTGATGTATATCATTTAGAAGTTCATAACCCTCAAAATTAGTGTTATGACGTATATCATTTAGTTCATGGCCCTCAAAACTACTGTGTTGGGGTATATCATTTAGAAGTTTATAACCCTCAAAATTAATGATCTGATGTATATCATTTAGAAGTTCATAACCCTCAAAATTAATGATCTGATGTATATCATTTAGAAGTTCATAACCCTCAAAATTAATGGTCTGATGTATATCATTTAGAAGTTCATAACCCTCAAAATTAGTGAACTGTGATATATCATTTAGAGGTTCATAACCCTCAAAATTAGTGTGCTGAGGTACGTAGTTTAGAACAGTTGTTAGTATAACTTGTTATTTCGTCCTACATTGAAGCCAACAGTCTATCAAAGCTACATCAGGGATTTTATTCTTTCAATTTTAGTGGTGGTATCACCCCCCTCCTTTTAATATATCTTCGCCACTATTATGTGGTAGTTTTTGTTATCTAGTGTCACAGAATGGACGATTAGGTCAGAGGTTATTTTGTACTCGGATAAACTGGTGTCACAGAATGGACGATTAGGTTTGGTTTGTTTAAATTTCGCGCAAAGCTACACGAGGGCTATTTGCGCTAGCCGTCCCTAATTTAGCAATGTAAGACTACTAGAGGGAAGGCAGCTAGTCATCACCACCCACCGCCAACTCTTGGGCTACTCTTTTACCAACGAATAGTGGGATTGACCGTAACTATATAACGTCCCCCAGGACGATTACATCAGAGGTTCGATTACGGGGAACCCACTTTGAGACGACTTGAATGGGTAATGAAAAAAAACCTTAATAAGTTTAACATAACAGAAAATGTACAACGTTTCGACTGATGATAACAAAACCTTTACCATTACCCATTCAAGCCGTCTCCAAGTATTATAGGTCAGAGGTTATTTTGTACTCGGATAAACTGGTGTCACAGAGTGGACGACTAGGTCAGAGGTCACCTTGTGCCATAATAAACTGGTGTCGCAGAGTGAAGACTGGGTCAGAGGTTATTTTGTATTCTAATAAACTGGTGTCACAGAGTGAACGAATAGGTCAGAGGTCATCTTGTACCGTGATAAACTGGTGTTACAGAGTGAACGAATAGGTCAGAGGTCATCTTGTACCGTGATAAACTGGTGTTACAGAGTAGACGATTAGGTCAGAGGTTATTTTGTACTCGGATAAACTGGTGTCACAGAGTAGACGATTAGGTCAGAGGTCATCTTGTACCGTGATAAACTGGTGTTACAGAGTGGACGAATAGGTCAGATGTCATAATACTTAGTTATAAGTAATATTTAAAAAGTAAACTAAATGATTATAACAGTGGATAAAAAAAAAACATCGTCTTAGCAACAAATAGTAAGTTTCATTCTTAGATCGTCTTAGCAACAAACAGTAAGTTTCATTCTTAGATCGTCTTAGCAACAGACAGTAAGTTTCATTCTTACATCGTCTTAGCAACAGACAGTAAGTTTCATTCTTACATCGTCTTAGCAACAGACAGTAAGTTTCATTCTTACATCGTCTTAGCAACAGACAGTAAGTTTCATTCTTAGATCGTCTTAGCAACAAACAGTAAGTTTCATTCTTAGATCGTCTTAGCAACAAACAGTAAGTTTCATTCTTACATCGTCTTAGCAACAAACAGTAAGTTTCATTCTTACATCGTCTTAGCAACAAACAGTAAGTTTCATTCTTACATCGTCTTAGCAACAAACAGTAAGTTTCATTCTTACATCGTCTTAGCAACAAACAGTAAGTTTCATTCTTACATCGTCTTAGCAACAAACAGTAAGTTTCATTCTTACATCGTCTTAGCAACAAACAGTAAGTTTCATTCTTAGATCGTCTTAGCAACAAACAGTAAGTTTCATTCTTAGATCTAATTGATTGTTGGCAGTCATCTATCGAAAGGAGGTCACTGGTGATAATTAAGCTAATTCTCAGGCCTACAGTAGAAAAACCCGATCTGCATATGACTGGTAGTCTTAAAACATCTGGCGTATTGAAACAACTTAGTAAGTCTACTAATAATGGTAACTAGCCGTATTACAGATTTCTCGATAAGTACTGTTACCGACAGAACATCCTGGTGGTAGCAGCACACGTGAAAGTGTACCTGAAACGCTGTTTCAAACTTCTCTTGCTACCATCTAGAATTGGGCCAGTAAATAGTTACGGATTGGAAAAGTGTTATCCAATCATTGTCCTGTTTTAATACAGGGGGAGCCATTCCTTCTCAGTAGAGGGGCAGGGTTTGTATGTAATTACTGACATTATATGGGTAAGTTTGTTCAATGAATAAAATGGATCCAGCTATTGCTGGTAGAGAAACAATAAAAATGGTATATGTATTTAGGTCTGGTTGCGATGTGACATTTAGTATTTAGAAATACTGGAAACAGTATGTGTGTTTAGGTCTGGTTGTGTTGTGGCATCTGATATTTAGGAACATTGCAAACAATATGTGTGTGTTTAGGTCTGGTTGTGTTGTGGCATCTGATATTTAGGAACATTGCAAACAGTATGTGTGTTTAGGTCTGGTTGTGTTGTGGCATCTGCGTGCTGAGCACAGCACAGATAGCCAATTGTGTAGCATTTTGCATAGCAAAAAACAAAATCTTGTAGCGATTGAGAAAAATGACCGATATACTTTATTATTTATTACCAACATACTTTGTTGTTTATTACCGACATACTTTATTATTTATTACCGACATACTTTATTATTTATTACCAACATACTTTGTTATTTATTACCGACATACTTTGTTATTTATTACCGACATATTTTATCATTTATTACCGACATTGGGTAATAAATAATAAATGTAATAAACAACAAAGTATGTAATAAACAACAAAGTATGTCGGTAATAAACAACAAAGTATGTCGGTAATAAATAACAAAGTATGTCGGTAATAAACAACAAAGTATGTCTGTAATAAACAACAAAGTATGTCTAAAGTATGTCGGTAAAGTATGTCGGTAATAAATAAAA
>NW_013670032.1:59642-64622 GCF_000517525.1 Limulus polyphemus
CTACTCTTTTACCTAACGAATAGTAGGATCGACCGTCACATTATAACGCCCAACGTCTGAAAGAGTGTGACGGGGATTCGAACCTACGACCCGCAGAACGCCTAACCACCTGGTCATGCCGGGCCCTCACTCTCAGGAAATCGCCACGAACCAAATATATATATATATATATATTTAGGTATTTATAACAACATATTAGCTTTTTTTTCATGTCATTTGGGTAGTTTTGAGTATATTTATAAGATTCTTTGACATTGTGTTTTTATAAGAGATGAGTCCATCAGAAGCTAAAAAGACGTTATGCTTAAAAAGGTCAATGTTTATCGAAATATGTGGCTCTCTCTCTCTCTCATTGGTTATAAAGAAAAAAGCAATGAGCTAGACGAAACCTAACGGATGACTTTGTATTTAACGTCCACTTGTCAAAATTTCTTGCTTCTCAACAATGACATTAAAAATAATAATAGACAAACGAAGGTTAACGTTTTGATTTTTAAAAAAATGTACTTCCTCATTGGTGTGAGAAACAAGTCGTTTGTTAGTATTCAACATCCTCATTGGTGTGGAAACAAGTAGTATGTTAGTATCCAACATCCTCATTGGTGTGGAAAACAAGTAGTATGTTAGTATTCAACATCCTCATACGTGTGAGAAACAAGTAGTTTGTTAGTATCTAACATCCTCATAGATGTGGTAAACAAGTAGTTTGTTAGTATCCAACATCCTCATAGGTGTGTGAAACAAGTCGTTTGTTAGGTGTGAGAAACAAGTCGTTTGTTAGTATTCAACATCCTCATTGGTGTGGAAACAAGTAGTTTGTTAGTATTCAACATCCTCATTGGTGTGGAAACAAGTAGTATGTTAGTATTCAACATCCTCATTGGTGTGGAAAACAAGTAGTTTGGTTGTATCCAACATCCTCATAGGTGTGAGAAACAAGTAGTCTGGTTGTATTCAACATCCTCATTGGTGTGGAAAACAAGTAGTTTGGTTGTATACAACATCCTCATTGGTGTGGAAAACAAGTAGTTTGGTTGTATCCAACATCCTCATAGGTGTGAGAAACAAGTAGTTTGTTAGTATACAATATCCTCATTGGTGTGGAAAACAAGTAGTTTGGTTGTATCTTCCTCCCTTACAAATTGAAACTTGACTTATCACATTAATACAAAGCATTATTAAAAAAGTAATACAAGTTTGTGTGCTTAATTCTCATCTCCGAACAAAAAATAAGACGACAAAAACAACAACTTCGGATCTATAGAAGTATGAGGGGTTAAGACCGCCTCTGGCCATCCTCCGCTTGCCAGATGGTGTAGCACCATAAGACGTCCTGTCAGCCCGAAGCAAGTTGATGTGGTTTTGTTTTATACACCAACTGTGAACATCAAGAATGCTCTACCAATTTATTATCTATCGCTTGTAGATTCGGCCATACCCGTTTATAAACAAACTCTAGCATTTACGAAGCTAATATTTTACATATCAGCAGAGTTGGGTTTGCTGTAAACACTATCGATTTGGGCGTGGTGTAGACACTGATCGTCTTTAAGTCAGAGTGAATGGACAAGTTGAATTATCATCTCAGTCTCTACGAGTTATATGGGGAGACAGTTGTACTGTTCGAACTATCAAAGGGTCCCCCCGGTGGGACAGCGGTAAGTCTTCAAATTTACAATGCTAAAATCAGGGGTTCGATTCCCCTCGGTGGACACAGCAGATAGCCCGATGTGGTTTTGCTATAAGAAAACCACACTATTAAATGCGATGATTAATATTTGCTTCTTTTTTTTTTATTGCGCACCCCCTCGGTGGACACAGCAGATAGCCCGATGTGGTTTTGCTATAAGAAAACCACACTATTAAAGGCGATGATTAATATTGTTCTTTTTTTTTTTATTGCGCACCCCCTCGGTGGACACAGCAGATAGCCCGATGTGTTTTTTTTTATTGCGCAAAGGGGACAGTAAACTGTAGTTTCTTACATAACTGGTGATAGTTTATTTTCATACTGAAGCGAAGCACATGTTTATTAGTACATTGGTACTTGTTAAGCAAAATGTTTCCCAACGAACTATCTGTACTTTCTCCAACACGGGTATCGAAATCCGATCTTTAGCGTAGTAAGCTTACCAGGCGAGCCATTGGGGGACAATATTAGTAGAATTAAGTGACTTTTTAAGCGATTCGAACTGACTTGTCTACTTCCAAATGCTGGATTTGGGGCACAATTTGTAGCGAGTGTGAAGGCAACATTCATACGTAGCTTCCAAATGCTGGATTTGGGGCACAGTTTGTAGCGAGTGTGAAGGCAACATTCATACGTAGCTTCCAAATGGCTGTCTCTCTAGGACTGACCACAGAACAAACGTTAACACTTAGACATACAAATAAACAAACATCTGCCTATCTCAGTATCCACTTAGCTGTCTCTCTAGGACTGACCACAGAACAAACGTTAACACTTAGATATACAAATAAACAAACATCTGCCTATCTCAGTATCCACTTAGCTGTCTCTCTAGGATTGACCACAGAACAAACGTTAACACTTAGATATACAAATAAACAAACATCTGCCTATCTCAGTACCCACTTAGCTGTCTCTCTAGGACTGACCACAGAACAAACGTTAACACTTAGATACATAAATAAACAAACATCTGCCTGTTAGAAATATCACAATGAAATGGGACCTCTAGCGTAATGTTGGTTATTTTCAACGTGTTTACGTCACGTTTGTTAGAATTGTAATACGAGTGGAATACGTTTACAAGCTGTTCACCATGTTGCGTTGTCTTCTTAACGGTATGTAAAACTTACACCTGGAATCTGGATTGAGAACATCCCACGTAAAAGGATTACTGTAAGAGTAAGTAAGGTCTATACTCTGAATGTTGGGCTCAGTCTAATTGACAGGTCAAGAAATTAATGAGCATGGGGACTTCTGTTACCCTTTTTCCTGTAATTAAATCCGTACTAACGTTGTTGGAAGAAAATCTATATTTAAGAATTGAAAAAAAAACAAAAAAACGAGTTCTTGGCAGTAACAAGGTTACACAGTTTGCAATATATAAATCTGGGATGTTTAAAGAACCCAAGAGCCACGCTTGGAAATATGAGGGGGGGGAGAGAGTGAGAGGTTGAAGACGCACGAACACGGCACCCACCATGACCGGAACTGTTATCAGTATCCCGTAGTGACGAGAAATTTACGTGTGGGAGGGAGGGGGGTTACGAACGGTCGGTTACAGCTCGTATAACACGTTTCCTGCTTCTTCTTTTTTAATCCCTATTTTAGCCAAAGACAATTCGTAGATTTAGTGTTCCATTAGACAGAACGAAGCAACTTTACTCTGTTACACCTTCAAAAAAAAATGTCATCCAAGAGGAATTTGTAAGACGAAAATAGCGATTTGTTTGGAACAATTGCGAAATGTTTAAATTTTCTGGGCCAATCGCCTTTCTTGTTATTCGGTTTTGGTGAGGATAATACCAGGGTGCAAGTATCCGAGTGTGAATGTGGGGTTTACATATTCTTTGCAAACATCTAAGTGTGAATATGTGGTATAGAAACTGCACATGAGTGTGAGTGTGGTTCTAAAAATGTGTTACAAAGATCTGAGTGTGAGCATAGAATTTACAAATTGAGTGCAAGTATCGGAGAGTGAATATGGGTTTACAAATTGAGTGCGAATATCGGAGTGTTAATATGGGTTTACAAATTGAGTGCGAATATCGGAGTGTTAATATGGGTTTACAAATTGAGTGCGAATATCGGAGTGTGAATGTGGGTTTACGAATTGAGTGCAATATCGGAGTGTGAATATGGGTTTACAAATTGAGTGCGAGTATCGGAGTGTGAATATGGGTTTACAAATTGAGTGCGAATATCGGAGTGTGAATGTGAGTTTACGAATTGAGTGCAATATCGGAGTGCGAATATGGGTTTACAAATTGAGTGCAATATCGGAGTGTGAATATGGGTTTACAAATTGAGTGCAATATCGGAGTGTGAATATGGGTTTACAAATTGAGTGCGAATATCGAAGTGTGAATATGGGTTTACAAATTGAGTGAATATGGCGTTACATTTTTTGTATATTGCGATTCACCCATTGCCCTATTTTTGAGTATATATATTTGAGTATATTTCTAGAGAAATATCAAACACACACATCTTAAGTTTGTTTGTTGTTTTTTTAATCTCAAGTATCTTCAGTACCTTCACTACTAGTTAATCGAAATGTGAAGCCATCGGAACCGCTAGATTTTCCGCTTCCGGTTAAGTTTTAGCCCCCCCCCACCACCAATATACCTTAGTATTTGTTGTCATTGATACTTGGCGGTCGATTAACCCCCCGTCCTCTTCATTAATTTGGAATTGAAGGTTCTTCGAGCAATCGGAAAGTGCACCCTAGACGTGAGGTTTAACTTAGAAGACATTTGTACAGGTCTATTCTTTAAAAGAAAACACACACACACACAAACAAAATAAAACACGAAGCCTAGATGAAGAATATCAAATCTCATGCAGAGTAATTTTCATAACAGCCTAATATTAAACCATTTCATTTGATGAGATTAGCATCAGGGCTAATTATACCGCTAAAGTTAAAGGTTCGAATCCCGTATCGAACCCTGGATTTAAGTTCGGAAAGTTATCGCAGACTCACTGGAGGTCTTATTTTGTTTGCTTGTAGTTAAAAGTAAAGCTACACCATAGACTATCTGTGTTGTGTGTCCTCTACAGGTATACAAATCCGGTTTTTAGCGTCATAAGCTTCCAGACTTCCCGCTTAGCCAATAAGGAGGGGGGGGGGGGCTTATAAGCACGCTTTTGCATCGAATGAATTTCACTTTCTTATGATTACAAATATGATCACGAATACTGCACGCATAAAACGGCGGTTTTCGCCCATTTATTTCGTGATTACCATTTGAACTAATTTATGGGAAAGAAGACGGCGTAAAACACAA
>NW_013670032.1:65465-66607 GCF_000517525.1 Limulus polyphemus
GTCGTCTCTTGTGATGAAATCACACTGAAAACATCTTGAAACTGAGTTATGCATAGGCTTTGAATTGGTCGTCTCTTGTGATGAAATCACACTGAAAACATCTTGAAACTGAGTTATGCATAGGCTTTGAATTGGTCGTCTCTTGTGATGAAATCACACTGAAAACATCTTGAACCTGAGTTATGCATAGGCTTAAAATTAGCCAATTTAAGTGTGACGGTTTTTTTTTGTTTTGTTTTTAGAGTGACAGTCGATCCTATTCTGATCAGGCTGAAATCCCCGGCACGTGCACGAGTCGTAACGTCCCTCACAGAAACGTGTTGGCCAATCCGTGACGGGAGTCATGCGTTTGTTGCATTTAGAAATCTTTTCATTTCAACATTCGAACTATTTCGTGGGTAGAGTAAGCGTTCTCGTGTCCGCGCGCAGCTTTGTGTTCGATGCTAATGTTAGACTTTAAACTCTCCGACTTTCATATTTAGTTTGTAGATTTATTGGTTTCTTATGCCTCCAGAATTTCGATATCAACTCCTTGTGCTTTTTTTTTTTAAATAAGAATCTTTACGTATTTAATGCGACACACGTTTCTTTGTTATAAAGACACACGAGTTGTGTAACAGATGATCTATAGGTCTTTTTGTTATCACCCTGGTATAGTGTTGTTAGCTTCGATGTTCTCATGAAAAAATTCCATCTTCGCGCGTGCTCGTGCATATAATTCCACGCGATCACGTGACCATCGTGTCAGCAATATGGCCAGGTGTGATGAATTATGGCCTACAATAAAATATAACGTACAGTACGGTCCAAACATTACATTACAGTTTGGTATACAGTAAATCAGTATAAACTTACATATACGTGGATCTGATGCTGGTGGTTACGTTATTAATGTTTGTATAAATGTAAAAATGGTTTATAATTATCAGAAGTACATACTTAATATGGAGAGTGTTGCGCCCGTAGTGTTGTAACTCAAAAACATAGCACTAAAACACTGTATGGAGAGTTGCACCCGTATTGTTGTGACTCAAAAACATAGCACTAAAATACTGTATGGAGAGTGTTGCACCCGTATTGTTGTGACTCAAAAACATAGCACTAAAACACTGTATGGAGAGTGTTGCACTCGTATTGTTGTG
>NW_013670032.1:67607-74072 GCF_000517525.1 Limulus polyphemus
AAACACTGTATGGAGAGTTGCACTCGTATTGTTGTGACTCAAAACATAGCACTAAAACACTGTATGGAGAGTTGCACCCGTATTGTTGTGACTCAAAAACATAGCACTAAAACTCTGTATGGAGAGTTGCACTCGTATTGTTGTGACTCAAAAACATAGCACTAAAACTCTGTATGGAGAGTTGCACTCGTATTGTTGTGACTCAAAAACATAGCATTAAAACACTGTATGGAGAGTTGCACTCGTATTGTTGTGACTCAAAAACATAGCACTAAAACACTATACGGTGAATTACAACTTGTAAACTAAGAAATATGGCAAACCTTTATATGATTCTGAGTTCAAATGTGGCAAACCTTTATATGATTCTGAGTTCAAATATGGCAAACCTTTATATGATTCTGAGTTAAAATACGGCAAACCTTTATATGATTCTGAGTTCAAATACGGCAAACCTTTATATGATTCTGAGTTCAAATACGGCAAACCTTTATATGATTCTGAGTTCAAATACGGCAAACCTTTATATGATTCTGAGTTCAAATATGGCAAACCTTTATATGATTCTGAGTTAAAATATGACAAACCTTTATATGATTCTGAGTTCAAATATGACAAACCTTTATATGATTCTGAGTTCAAATATGGCAAACCTTTATATGATTCTGAGTTCAAATATGACAAACCTTTATATGATTCTGAGTTCAAATATGGCAAACCTTTATATGATTCTGAGTTCAAATATGGCAAACCTTTATATGATTCTGAGTTCAAAGATGGCAAACCTTTATATGATTCTGAGTTCAAATATGGCAAACCTTTATATGATTCTGAGTTCAAATATGACAAACCTTAATATGATTCTGAGCTCAAATATGACAAACCTTAATATGATTCTGAGTTCAAATATGACAAACTTTTACATGATTCTGAGTTCAAAATCTTTAATTGAATGGGAAGATATGTTCACTTCGATTTAAATTAAGTCCGTGTGATAGACCAGCTCTAAATTAGAGTTAAAAACCTACTTCCGTACTTTTATGGGTTGAATTTGTTAATTATATCAACCCATTAACATGCCTTAAGTAATAAATGGCTCTACATAGTACAGTATGAACACAGGAACTATAAAACATAGATTCTAGTAATATTTTGTTGAAACGATACAAAACAGTGTAAAACAAAAAAACTCTATTAACTAATCATTGAGTAGTTAACGTGCCGGGCTGCGGCACGGTAGATAAAATGTTTTATAAAAATTAACAAAAGGAATCACCGAAAAATACTTAACTTGTCACCGATCGTTGTTTTAGTTATATTAATGAGTATTTGTACTTGTATGGGAAGGTTACTATGACTATCTAACGCCGTCCCTATTTCTGTTAGTGAGTATTTGTACTTGTATGGGAAGGTTACTAAGACTACCTAACGCCGTCCCTATTTCTGTTAGTGAGTATTTGTACTTGTATGGGAAGGTTATTAAGACTACCTAACGCCGTCCCTATTTCTGAACTAATCAGTAGACGGATTGTTTTGTTTTTTAATTTCGCGCAAAGCTACACGAGGCTTATCTGCGCTAGCCGTCTTTAAATTAACGGCGAAAGACTGGAGGGAAGGCAGCTAATCATCACCACCTGCCGCCAACTCTTGGACTACTCTTTTACCAACGAATAGTGGGATTGACCATCACATTATAAATGCTCCCACGGCTGAAAGGGCGATCGTGTTTGGTGGGACGGGGGTTCGAACCAACGACCTAAGGGATTGACTGTCACTCTTATAACGCACCAACAGTTTAAAATGCAATGAATATTTTTTGTGGTACAATGCGGATTCGAAACTGGCTCGTCAACTGCGAAATCAAGAGCTCTACCACAAAGGCCAACCCACGCCGCATGTTAGGTCTAAACAGCAGCCTTAAAATGATAAAAAAAAAGTTTTGTGACTGTGCGCATAAACTCTTGGAAAGTTCATATTGTTTCAGATCTGAACCCCCAGCATTGGTTAGTTTTTGTCTTCATAAGTTTAAGAAAAAAATTTTACGAGTAATATTATTTAGTTTTTGAGGTATTTTTCTCTCTGTGAAGATAATATGAATACTTCCATCTAACTTTAATATAATTTGAAAATCTCGAAGTATAAGAGAGATTTGTTTTAAAGTTTTGTAGCTAAGCCTAATGCTCATAGTATTATCAGAGTGAACGGTACTTTACACGCACGTGGGGTAAACGGCCAGGTTCAGAGACCTCCTACGATTTACGTATAGCCGTCCCTAATCACTGACCAAAAGGGCTTTGTCCGAATTTTTAAACCGAATACAAATATTGATTGTGAATTTTAAAACGTTCTCACAAGTGAAAACGTGAAGCATGTTTAGCGTCATTGCGGCTCGAACCTTGTTCCCATCGGTCTGAAACGTAGCACACTAATCACAAGGACATATTCGGTTTTCTCTAAGCATTGCACACATTAGTATTCAGCTTTAAAAGAAACATTTCTAATTATTTCTACAATATTCTTGTATGTGAGATCATTTTAATTTACAAGTAGAGAATTTAGGGTTAACCTTCTGAGGGAAATCATACAAAACACCATCCGTATTTCAGGTAATATTTATACAATAAGTATCTACACCCATGCAACTATTATTATCGATGTAACATAAATGTCATTAAGTTATGCTTACCTTATATTAATGTTTAAGTATTCGTTTCATGAGATTGTTTTCTATAAAAAAAATGGCAGCCTTTAACTTTCTTCTTTATTATTCTCACATGAAGCGACACTCCATTTTGACACCTTAAATAAGGCTTAGTTGATCTGAATGATGTTATTAAAATCGGTTATTCTTTTATTAATAAAGAGATATTGGAACATTCTGGAAATTTTAATAATTTTGCTATAATTTTTACACGTGTTTACAAAATGAAGATAACCGTTAACGGCAGAAAATCTTCTTGTTGTTCTCGTTATTCGTTGCTATGTTACTAGGTAACCGAATGAATTGCAATTAATTCGTGTCGTTTCATTTATTTGTCGATAGGGGTTAACAAGGGACCTTTGTTTTGGAGGTCTTTGAACTTTTCAGTGAAAAACCAATATTTACGTATCGTACGTGTTTGTAACACATACACACACATTTTAGTCATTTGTTTAACAGCCTGACAACTTTCTACAAACATGCCTTTTCTGTGGTCATATTTGTTGTTATGGGCGGCTTACTTTGTTCTAATGCTGCTTTTACTAAAGAGCTGGAGTCGGCATTAGCAATACACATTGAATACAGTACGATATGAAGTATTTACTTATTAGGCTGTTTGTTTTTTTATCGAAATAATTGACATTTGAAAAGAAATTATCAAGCAGCAGGTGATTATAGATTTTCGGGAAAAGGTCTTTACGTTTATGCACATATTTCGGGCAATTGAAGAACTGGTTTCACTTAATCTAGGTCCTTACCCTGCAGAAAGCCAGTCCTGTTATTTTTCTGTAGTAGTAAAAAATAAAAAATAATAATAATAACGATTTTTTTTAAACCAAAGTCGAGCAACGTGATTGCATTGTCCGTCTGATGACTGTCGTTAGTTTTGTTCCACAACTTATTTTACAATTAGTTTGAGATTTAGAAGTTTCCCCCAAACTTTACTACAGAAATGATCAGATGTTCCCTCTGTTTCTTACATTATGTTAACCTCGTTTTTAAAATAGACTGTCCCGGTTTTGTGAATATTGTTAAGTTATTTTTGGTTGTTTTGTGTTTACAATGAACTGTCCCGGTTTTGTGAATATTGTTAAGTTATTTTTGGTTGTTTTGTGTTTACAATTAATTTTTGGTTGTTTTGTGTTTACAATTAATTTTTGGTTGTTTTGTGTTTACAATTAATTTTTGGTTGTTTTGTGTTTACAATTAACTATACCGGTTTTGTGAATATTAAGTTATTTTTGGTTGTTTTGTGTTACAATTAACTGTCCCGGTTTTGTGAATATTGTTAATTGAACCTCGGGTATTTTATGTTTAAAATAAACTGTACCGGTTGTGTGAATATTGTTAATTGAATCTCAGGTATTTTATGTTTAAAATAAACTGTACCGCTTGTGTAAATATTTATAATTAATTATCAGGTGTTTTGTGTTTAATTTTTCTGTTTTTTTTTTTTTCTAGATTTTCCGGTCCAAGTCCCACCCCTAACCCCAATAACCAATCAGAAGATGACCCAAGCTCTAACTGCTAGCTTTAGCAACTGGGAACGAGAAACACAGAAATTACACATACCCAAAGGTATTCATGTAAAATGCTACCTTATATAGAAGTTTAGAAAATTAATAATATTATTATTCTTTAATATTTCAAATTTCTAAACAGCGGAAACTTCTTCGTCTTATAAAAGAGCCTGGGGATTAATTTAACCAAAGTTTGTTCCTCTGTTGTTAAGCGCAAAGTTGCACAATGGGCTTTTTGAGCTCTGCCCACCGCGAGTATCGAAACCCAATTTTTAGCGCTAAAAGTCCTTAGAGCTGATTAAAACGTTATTTGCCCAATATGGGACGTACCCCAGGGGATGGGGTCGAAGGGTCGAACGGCGACGCCAATATTGTAGAAAGTTTAAAAGGTCTACTATCTTCTTATTGTGTTTAAATAACCATTTGACTTTCATGTAAAGCACTTAAATTATTTGTGTAGAACAAAAGGTCCACATTTATGTGATAAATATCCCCCCCCCCTCACTCTGTAGTGCTCGCTACGCACCTGTGCTAAAGCAAACGTTAATTTCCAGAGTTTGTGTGTGGGGGAGGGATAACCCCCCTCACTCTGTAGTGCTCGTTACGCACCTGTGCTAAAGCAAACGTTAGTTTCCGGAGTTTGTGGGGGGGAGGGATAACCCCCCTCACTCTGTAGTGCTCGCTACGCACCTGTGCTAAAGCAAACGTTAGTTTCCAGAGTTTGTGGGGGGGAGGGATAACCCCCCTCACTCTGTAGTGCTCGTTACGCACCTGTGCTAAAGCAAACGTTAGTTTCCAGAGTTTGTGTGTGTGGGGGGAAGGATAATGGGTGCTATACACTATGTGGGAAAAAACCCTTATACTTAATGCTGTTGTTGTTAAAATGAGAGGGAGATAATCCCAAGCCTAAAAGAATTTGGGGAACATGTCCCCCGAGTAGCCCTTAAATTACATCTAGAATTATTTATACATGCGTACGGCGAAATGACATTTCGAACCTTTAATTCAAAGATTAAACATTTTCTGAGGTGTTGCATAATTAAAAATATCTATGTAACTGTCTTCATCAGGGGACAACGGCTGTTTACCCTTGATGAGATCAAATCCACGTGTCAATAGTGTCAGGGTTATTTGAATGAGGGAACAACGTTTTTACCCTTGATGAGATCAGATCCACTTGTTAATAGTGTCAGGCTTATTTTAATGAGGGGACAACGGTTTCTGCCCTTGATGAGATTAAATCCACGTGTTAATAGTGTTAAGTTTATTTTAATGTCCTTTACCAACCTGTTTGATCCTCCTTACGAGTAGCTTTTTTTTCAATTACAAAAACTTGTCACAAATTCAGATTTTGTAAGAGAAGAAACTGAAATCCCTGACAATTCCCTATTCCCCTTGAAAGACAAATGCACTTCTGTGCTTAAACGTTGTCTTGAAAGCTGAGAGCATGGAGAGTCTTGTGAAATATCTATTGAGAAGTTTCTTTGTTTGTTATAAAGCACAAATCAACACAATGAACTATGTGTGCTCTGCCCACCGCAGGTATCGAAACCCGAATTTTAGCGTTTTAAAGCTGTGAGATTTACCGCTGAGCCACTGAGAGGGGCAAGTGTGGTGTACGTTTCCTTGTTATTAAGCACAAATCAAAACAACGAGCTACGTGTGCTCTGCCCACCACGGGTATCGAAACCCGAATTTTCACGGGTAATACTGGACCTGGAACATCGTAATAATAGACAACCTTCAGTTTGATTTTTTAGACGTCAGTGCGATGAATTTCCAGTGTGTTTTGAGCTGCGTTAACTAGTTTTCATTTTTATATCTATGACGTAACTGGGGTTGAGATCCGAACACCTCTTGTTACTCTCTGGGGGAGGGGTCCTAACGGTACAAGCCGGGTTTGGTGACAATCGGTCCAGCAGTTAGCCAGTTAGTTATAAAAAGACACACACACACAGGCATGTCAAGTAATGGTTTAGAATTATAATTGTAATTCTGGTTCGTTTTTGGTTTTCAATTTTTTTAGACCCTTGTTTGTGGAGTGAAATTAACGTCTCTCAATGGCTGGACTGGGCAGTCAGAGAGTTTAGCCTGGAAGGGGTCAATCCAGCTAAGTTTAAGATGACTGGCAGTGAGATGTGCAGTCTTTCCAAGGACGCTTTCCTTACTAGGACGCCTCCGTTCGTGGGTGATATCTTATTGGAGCATCTGGATATGTTGCAGAGAGGTAAAGTGGTTAACATA
>NW_013670032.1:74927-77131 GCF_000517525.1 Limulus polyphemus
GACCCTCGAGCGCCTTATCCACCTGGCCATGCCGGGCCCTGTGTTTGTTAAATTGATATAAAGTTTGAGATAAAAATCGTGTAAACTCTACGTTTTTTTTTCCACATCCATCTTAATCTGTCCATTTCGGAGAAATGTGGGAGAAATGCGTCTACAGTTTACGGTTATTTGAATCTCAAATTTTAAGCCTATTGGTTTCTAATGTTTCGCCAGTTTTCGGCTTTTAAACCGTGTCGTTTAATATCAAATTGATTTACGCATGTATACTATCTTATCCGACTCGCGCGTAACTGTTTCCGAAACACATTTTTTTTTTTCTGAATATTGTTTGTTAAATAATCAAGTCAAAATCTATCATTAAATGAAATGCAAAGGTATTTAAACGAGAAGACCTTACTGGTACTATACGGTATTTCATGGTATTCTTTATTATAACACTCTTTGACTAAAGCACACAACGTCAGTTATCAGGAGCACCAGGAACGTGCGTCACTCTCAAGACAGGATGTATTTCATGAAGGTTTGTGACGTACTATATATATATGTTTAGTCAATTTTCGCATTCAGAATACTTGCACTGATCGTAATCACTCCCATAATTACTTGACAAGGAAATACCAGTCCAAGATAAGGTATATTTTCTGTTTTTATTCCATCGTCAAGATCTTGGTGTTAACGTACAGAACGGGGTATTCGACCAAATGCTAAGCGACATCCCAAGTTTAAAAACTAGAGTATTTCTAAACTTTTATTAACATATCAACTGAATTCCCTTTATCGAAGACTTTTATTATTTTTTCTGACCAATCACGTGGAGCACTAAAAGAACCAATGAACAGAGGGCACCTGTCAGGATCCACCACAAAGTTCACCTACGTAGATTTCGAGTTTCTAGGCATACGGTATGGGTGGTCTATTTGAAAGCAATAACTTTTCTGCTTTCGTAGAAATGGCGCGTTCATAAAATTCGGTTACGAGCGCATTTTTCGGCAACCGCTTCCATGGTTACAATATACTGTTATACGGGCGGAGTAAGTTCACTTGGGATATATTTCCGTAGGCCTAGAAGGGCCACCAAGAACCACGCGTATATATCAAGTGAAGTTTTCGTCTGCTTGAACACAAACAAGTAAGTACGTTACTCGGTAGGGTAATTAACTTAACACTAGCATGTATGACATGTCATAGAAACGTGTTGCTTAGGATGACGATTTTTGCGAATAACCAATTTGGATTAGCGTTTCTTACAATGTGGTCGCGGACCATTGGTGGTCCGAGGTCTCCCTTCAGGTGGTCTGTGGAAAGGTTTCGTAATTATGGAAAGCAATTACGTGGTCCGCGAGATAAACAAAAAAATCAGATGGTCACCAAAATGTTTTTTACTAGCAGAAGTATAAAACACAAAAGTACATTGTATTCTTAGATTTAATGAGTCGTACCACGTTCTTATTGACAGTACCGTTCTGTACCACGTTCTTATTGACAGTACCGTTCTGTACCACGTTCTTATTGACAGTACCGTTTTGTACCACGTTCTTATTGACAGTACCGTTTTGTACCACGTTCTTATTGACAGTACCGTTCTGTACCACGTTCTTATTGACAGTACCATTCTATACCACGTTCTTATTGACAGTACCATTCTATACCACGTTCTTATTGACAGTACCGTTCCTGTACCACGTTCTTATTGACAGTACCATTTTGTACCACGTTCTTATTGACAGTACCATTTTGTACCACGTTCTTATTGACAGTACCATTCTGTACCACGTTCTTATTGACAGTACCATTCTGTACCACGTTCTTATATTCTGCTTTAAGTTTTATATCTTTACATTTTATCATATTGGCAGTATCGTTCCCTATTCTGTATTTTACCATATTGACAGTATCGTTCCATTTCGTGTATTTTACCATACTGACTGTACTGTTCCTTGTCGTGTATTTTACCATACTGACTGTATTGTTCATTGTCGTGTATTTTACCATACTGACTGTATTGTTCCTTGTCGTGTATTTTACCATACTGACTGTATTGTTCCTTGTCGTGTATTTTACCATACTGACTGTACTGTTCCTTATCGTGTATTTTACCATATTGACAGTATCGTTCCTTATCGTGTATTTTACCATACTGACTGTACTGTTCCTTATCGTGTATTTTACCATATTGACAGTATCGTTCCTTATCGTGTATTTTA